>NC_037683.1:40224009-40288176 GCF_003255815.1 Theropithecus gelada | reverse complement strand
AGTATGGCCATTTTCACGATATTGATTCTTCCTATCCATGAGCATGGTATGTTCTTCCATTTGTTTGTGTCCTCTTTTATTTCACTGAGCAGTGGTTTGTAGTTCTCCTTTCAACTCAGTATGCTTAATACTTTCTTATGCTCTCTTGTTTCTTTCTCACATTTTCAAGTTCCCCTGTTATCTTTAAGACTTAGTCAATATAATTATTTTATTTTCAGTGCCTGACAATTACATTACCTGTGGTCTTCGCAGACCTTTTCTGGGATCTATTTTATGTTTCTTGGTCATAGTGCCTTTTTTTCCCTTGTGTGTTTTGTAATATTTTTATTGTGGACTCTTCATTTTCTTTGGTTGAGTTCCTCTAGGTAGGATTAGCATTGGCTTTTGCCAGTTGCTTAGTGGAACTACCAAACTTGAGCAACTTCGAATTGAATTTTGATTGAGGACTCACACAGGTGGTATGAATTGGGGCTGCAAACTTACGTGAGAACTAGCTTGTTACTAACTCTCAGGGATATTTTTCTCTCCACCTAGTGCCAAGGTAAAGACAGGCAAGATTTTGCTGTTTCTTTTTGTTCAGTGGGATTCATTTCTCATCTGGGACCAAGGAGTCCTAGCTTTTAAATGTAGTTAAAAAGAATTGGTTAACTCATTTTGAGGAAATCATAGGCTTTATTTCCTTTGTGTTGGGATCTTCACAGCCTCAAAGTGTGAGCTTAAAGTCCTTAGGGCTCACCAGAAACCTTAGGATAAAAGCTAACTTTGGCGTTTGATTACTCTTGGGGTTCCTGCTTTCACTTTATTTTTGGATTTTATGTATACTTTACTTTCTTACCTGTTCAGTTTTGCATTGAATTGAATTTGTTCATTTCATAATTTTATCAATATGTTATTATTTCAAGCTTGAGGGCTATTCATTGACTCTTATCCACCATATTGATGTAAGTAGAAATCTTGGTAATTTATTTTCTCCTTAATCTTTTCTTCCTACATTTTTGGCATTTACTTTGGCAATAAGAAAATTCAATGCAACTATACAGTGAGACATGATAATTTTTAAATGGGAATATTTGACTCTTATAGAAATGACTTTCTATATAAACTATAGTATTTTTTTCTTGAGCTAAATGCTTTCCAGTTTCCCTAGCACTCTTGGTACACTTGGCACAACATTGACATTTATGTATTTATTTATTTCCAGGTTAACTTTCTATTTCTTTTTTGTAACATTAACAAATGTTTTTTAATTGAAGATGGAAAGCCACCCATTCTGTACTAGCTCAGTCCTTGATCACGTTCTCTTTCCCTTGCCACACAGTCATACTTAAGACATTAGTGCTAGCTGTTAGTCTGTTTGGACTGCTATAACAAAATGCCATAAACTGGGTGGCTTATAAACAAGATAAATTTATTTCTCACAGTTTTGGAGGCCGTAGGCATAGGTAGATTCTGTGTGTTGAGAACTCATTATTGGTTCATAGACTGCCATCTTTTTGATGTGTCCTTATATGGTGAATGAGACAAAGGATCTCTCCTGGGCCTCTTCTGTAAGAGCACTAATTGCATTCATGGGGTCTCTGTTCCCATGACCTAATCACCTCCGAAGGGCTCCACCACGTAATAGCTTGGGGGATAAGATTTCAATGTATGAATTTTAGGGGAACACAAATATTCAGTCTATAGCACTTGTAATATTTATTATTTAACCAGAAGCATTAAAGTCACCCGTTTCTTTAAAGGGATCACATTTTATCAACCCCATTAGTAACCTACTTAATGCAATCTTATTTATTGTTTAACTAGAAACATTAAAATCACCGGTTCCTTTAAAAGGATATTATTTTATCAGCTGCAGTGGGAATCTACTATGTGCCATCATAGACTAATTGAATAGAAAAAGGAAAACTAGTACATTATTCCGGGTTAAACTATTGGAATCTGTAGCATTTGATGGGAAAACACAAATAATGAAATATTTGTTATTTACCCTTCATTTCAACTCTTTCTTCTTCAGTGGGAAGAAATCTGTATCATGACATTATTATGTAAAATACTTGATGATGCCCATGAAGAAACAAGTGTGCAAAACTGCATTTACAGTATTTTTATTCATGCCATACTCTGGCATGAAGAATATCTGCATTTAAAAACATATTAAAGGTAGTTTTATACAGAGATTTAGAAAGAAAATAAGTTGATGAGGCTTTATCTCAATAAATTTTTTTGGATTGCACTGAGGGAACGTATAGATGATCTTGTTTCCTGAAACCATCAGGTTATTTTAGGTCTTGGTTGGCTAAGTTTTCATGGGGGAACATCTTTCCTAGGTAGTCAAAAGCACCATAATATCATTGAGTACGCTAGCACAAACACAGGACAGTTTTCACAACCTGCCTTTGCTTTTCACCCACAGATTTCCAGCGTTGGTTTTGGCATTGCCTGAGAAGATATTTCAAGTGCCACCCTTGCTCTAAAGAGCATGCTGAAATGTTTATTTGCAGAGTGACCCTTTTGCTCTGCATGTAATCTAGTCTAGGTACAGTACCCAGCTGAGGTAGGCGACCTTCCTGTGTTTTGCAGCTTCCTGTTAAGAAACAGGGACCACACAGTCCTGGTTCCTATGTGTCTCTCTCACCAGACGGCAAGGTCCTAGTTATCACTACATAGCCAGTGCCCTGCAAAGTGTCATGCATGTAATAGATTTGCAATAAATACCTATTAAATGAATAAATGTGTGAATATTGGACTTTTTCAAGAATAGGTTTTCTGTAACTATCCCTTTCCCTTTCTCCTTCATCTCAGAATGATACCTAAAGAAAGCTAAATCTTTCACACTGAGAAACAGCCTTGAAAAAATAAAAAAAAGGAAAGTTAAATGAAGAGAAATCCTTTATCATTTTTTCAGTGGGAATTTTCCGGCCAAAAGAAGGTTTCAAACTCAGATTAGTGTTTATAGTTCTTGGAAACTGGAGTTTGACTCTGCACTCACACTCATATTTGGCTTTTGCAAGTTGCTTTCATGTGTTGAATCTTCTGTGTTGCTTAAAAAAGACCTCCCTTCTGATTCAACATATATTAATATTTATCAGGCATGGGATGTTGAATATTCTAGTCTGAGACATAAAGAGGGTAAGACTTAGACTCTTCTAATTCATATTTTAGACATGATGTACAGAAAGTGGTTGAAGTTAAGAAAGCCAAGTTAGAGATACTGTCATGAAAAGTGGGCCTGTGTTTGTCATTCCACGTGCTGTTAATTAAGGCACCAGGGAAGGCAGATTCTTTCTCTTGCTGTGAATGCTTTTTTCCTTAGGAAGGGCAGGGCTAGGAATTTCTTGCGTTTTTAAGGTTTACTTGCTCACCTATTCAACAAATATTTATTAAGCATCTACCCTATGCCAGGTACTGTGCTTAGGACCTTAAATAAATACATTAACAAATGTTTTCTCACTGCTAGGGATGGGCAGACGTTGTTAGTGTAGTGTCTGACACATGGTATAAAATGCTATAAATATTAGTTGTGATTATTGTTATTAAAGTGGTCTCACAGTATGGGGGTGCACAGATCAATAATGTCAACAATATAGTGATTACATCTCAGAAAGATTGAATACAGGATAACCAGATTTCAAGATGAAAATGTAGGAACTATATGCCAACTTATTTATTTCAGAGAACACTTCCACCAAGATAGCAACCCTCATAGCTGGATCAAAGCAGCAACTTCAGGGGAAACTCAGTAATAGTCAGAGGCTCCTTAGGGGCCAGTCCACAGCAGGAAGTGTAGTAAGGATCTTAGTGGACACTATCATCCAGACCTATTCATCTCTTCTCAAGTGACCAGGGCCCTTCGTCTAATCAATGAGGGAGACGCTGGTACGAGCCCCAGCTTCCTGACTGTACTTTTCCCTGCTCTATGCTGCCTACTCTTTATGGTAGCCTGTTCTTTATCCAGGTCACTTAATATGTTTTATATTAGTATGTTCATTACATCCTGTTCTTACTAGTTTGTTTTTTTTTTTTTTCAGAAGGTACCCTTGCTTTCTTGTTCTGCAAGATCTTTTCTTTTCTTCCTGACTACACATGGGAATTCTAAGATCTCATTCAGGTTGGGATACTGGTATTACTACCTGGAATCTTAATTTATGAGTCTTCCATTTTAATATGAACATTTTGATTCAATTTATGGGCTTGCCATTTTAACAAATACTTCAGTTCTGAGATTCTGCCATGAAAATCATACTAGTGTGCTAAAGCGTTAGTGATATTTTAGGCATGCTAATCTCAATTTATGAATCGATGTCACAGAAAAGAAGTGAGATAGAGTCTTGTCGCCACTCCTTCATGTCTATGGTACTGCCTGGGTAGTGTGTCCCCCAAAATGTGACTTTTTGAATTTTCAGTGTGAACTTTTAGAATAATGTCATGGTCTGCTTTTTGGGGGGATTTGAAATAAACTGAAAAACTAATTCAACATTAGAGAAAAAACTTTGTTAATCAAATGACATTTTTTCAGCAGGCTCAAGTTAATTCAAACTCTATAGAATATATACCAATTACAGTGATGTTCTATCAAAAGGCAGAATGAATTATAATTATGATAATATTTTTAGCATATTATCAGATACACTATCTGCAGGAATTCCCATGTGTAGTGGTGATACTGTTTAAGAAAATGTGTCCCTTTAATATGTTTTTGTATTATTTTAAGTAAAAACCCATTTAAAAGAAAACATGCATATAATGCAGAGAAACATCCAATTTTCCTGCACATTTTCTGATTATCAAGTTTCATGTCACTCTGCCTGTCTTTATTTTCAATATTAAGTGCTCTGATTCAATTTAATTCAATCAAACATTGACTGCACATTTACTATGTGTCAGTATATCTTTCTCCCACTTCTAAGCTCCTATGAAACTTGCTGTCTGAACCACTTATATGGCACTGATTGATGTATTATAGTTATTTGTATTTAAGTCTTATCTACTCAACTACATTTCAAGGTCTTGAAGTTTAGGGAATTATATTTTTCTGTTCCTTTAATAGTGTCTAATACCTAAGTACATAATAAGTGGTCAATCTATATTAGCTGTTTGGATTAAATGAGTTAATCTCTGTAGCAGCACTTAGAACAGTTCCAGGGACATAATAAGCAATATATGTGATGGTGAAATAAAAAAGTAAAATTAGTAAGTTAAAAAATTCCTAATGTTGGTATATTTTGGAAAGTGTAGTTAGGACTTGATGTGGTGTTGGATACACAGATGGGGACAATGAGTTTTTGGTAAATTATTCAACTGATGATTCCTGTGAATTTATATGATGAGATTTTGCCAAGATTAGATCTGTTTAGAGACAACCAGAAAAGGCTATAGTCATTTGATAGAAATATTTGTGGGGAGGGAAAAGTATAGTGGGTATTAATCAGAAGGTGATAGGATAAAGGATAATTTATTCTTGACTGAGCATATGTTGATAAGAATGGGGGATATTGGAATGAACTAGACACAAGAACTGGATTTCTCGCCTGCTTAGGACACATGGGTGAGGAGGTGGGAGGAGAATCAAGTGTTGGGAGGAGGTCCAGTGACACCTACTCACATTCAATCTTAGACTCTATCAGGTAAGTGACTCTCAGCTGACGTCTTAGAGATGGGAGTAAGGAATGTTATGCAGAGGCCAGCCAGAGTCAGATTCCCAAGAAGATTCTGTCACATAGTTTCAGTAGTGAAGGTAGAGTCAAGTCTGGGCTGGTGTCATTCTAATTGGCATCTGTTGGGGAGGTTGGTCACTTGTGTTCACACCATTATCTTTTTGGAAGAGGTCAGTTCTGCTGTTTATCATAAGTTAATGTGCCCTGAAGCCTGATGGCATCAACTGATGAATACTATAGTTCTCCAAATCAAATCAAACCATCATATTCAGAGCATTTGGCCACCAGCAAAATCAGGGGACTGATACAAAATTTAATATCTAACAAAATCCTTTTCCATTTCTTTGACATTAAGAGATGTGGATCTAGTAAAGGCTGATGCAATTCTGTATCAGTTACTCACATAGACACACACACAAACACACACCTGTGTGCATACATAAATCTAACAAAGTTAATTTCGGGTTCATTTTCTTCCTGAGCTTTTTTTGGTCAGAGCTTCAGCTGCAGCATGTTTTTCTTTGCAATTGAATACACTGCTTTTTAATTTTTTAAAATCCAAACTAAAATTAAATTTTCCTTTTATAATTTTAACTAGTATGTGCCACATTAGTGTGTGAGAACACATTTGCATTAATACTCTACATCACAGAGTCTTCATGCTTTCACTCTGGCTTTCAGAAATAAGTAAGGTCTTCACCAGGTTCTCTGGAAATCCGGATGCTTACCTGTTTTAAAAACTCTGTGCTGGTGTTGAGCCATTTAGCTTTGAAGTTTTTCCTTATTCTTTTTCATTTTTTTTGAGACAGACTCTCGCTCTGTTGCTCAGGCTGGAGGTGCAATCTTGGCTCATTACAACCTCTGCTTCCTGGTTCAAGTGATTGTCGTGCCTCAGCCTCCAGAGTAGCTGGGATTACCGGCATGCACCACCTCGCCCAGCTAGTTTTTGTTGTTGTTGTTGTTGTTGGAGATAGAGTCTTGCTCTATCCCCCAGGCTAGAGTGCAGTGGCACTATCTTGGCTCACTGCAACCTCCGCCTCCCGGGTTCAAGCGATTCTCATGCCTCAGCCTCCCGAGTAGGTGGCATTATAGGTGCTTGCCACCATGCCTAGCTAATTTTTGTTTTTTTAGTAGAGTTGGGATTTCGCCATTTTGGACAGGCTGGTCTCGAATTCCTACCCTCAGGTGATCCCCACCCACCCAGTTTTGTAGTTTTAGTAGAGACAGAGTTTCATCATGTTGACCAGGCTGGTCTTCAACTCCTGACCTCAAGTGGTCCGCCTGCCTTGGCCTCCCCAAGTGCTGGGATTACAGCCATGAGCCACCAGGCCCGGCCCTGGATTTCTGCTTTGATGTGTACCTGAGTCTCTGCTGCTCACTCTGGTTCCTGAATGGTAACTTTGTGTGTGTGTGTGTGTTTTTTTTTTGTTTTTTGTTTTTTTTTTTTTTGCTTCTTTGCATGAATATGGGCACAAGCCCTTTCTTGAGTGTCCCAGTGAAATGGCCAAAACCTGGTCACAACACTAACAAAACTCTAATGAAGATTCAACCACTTCTTAAAATCTTAAAACCATTTCTAAATGAGGACCCTCTTAGCTCCATATGCCTGGATCCATGAGGATGAGTCACAGATGATGTCCTGAAGGCTGGTGACACTTGGAGGCCAGATTCAGTTTTCAGAGAGAGAAAGGAATTTATCTGTTTCTCTAGACTCTGTCTTTTTAGATCCCATTTTTGCCCCAGGATCTACTCTTTCTTGGAACAGCTGACAGTGAACACATTTACTCCTTTCAAAGAAATCCCATAGGCAAGTGATCTTGACCAATGGCTCCCACCAGAGTAATTATGCCAAGTTACAATCATCCAGCATCCACATTGAGGGGTTTTTAGTTTGAGTAACATGGCATATCACAGAAAGGTGGCAGTATTCCTGTCCAGGTTGAACTGTGCTGAGCCCAGTTTAATTTGCTTTTAAAGCACTTGAAGATCATGCCTACTTATATTTCTGCCACCTACGGTCTCATATTCTCATCTACATAATCAACTCTCAATATACCTGCCCTTTCCCTGTCCCTGAACCTACCCGTTTCCATTGGAAAAACAATAGTATTATTTAAATCCATGTATAGAGAAAAAATTACTGTGAAAATAAACAATAAAGGCTTAGAGACATCACTCTGGAAAATATATTTTTACAATAATCTGCATCAACAATATATATAGTTTATCTTTTCAAACTCAATATCTACGTTCACATAATTTCCTAATTTCTCACTAAGAATGATGACTGAGAACATGTGATTAGCCCAAGGGCTGATGTGAGATTATTTTTCCTTAAAAAAGGCAGAATGAGTCATAATGGTGAATTCATATCTTCTCCTTTAGAGAGACCAATATGACCTGCAGCTACTTTTCTCAGCTCTCATACTTTTCTTCCTCTTGTTTGCTTCTTTCTCCTCTCATTCTGTCCACTTTCCCACCTGCAAACTTTTTGTCTGTCCATGGGTTCTTTTAGTGGGGGACTAAACTAAGGCAACAACCTTCCATAGCAATTCTTCCTCTCTCTTTTTGGCCTTTTTATTATGCAATATTTCAAATACACACAATAGTAGCATAGCAAAATGTACCCTCATGTACCCATTAACCAACTTCGAAAGTTATTAAATTTTGCCAATCTTATTTCATCTATCCCCTCCCCCCATATCTTCATAGTCTGGTGGCATATTTAAAACAAATCCATGAAATATTTTACTCATAAACGCTTTATGATTGACACTTGAACAATATGAGTTTGAACTGCATGGATCCATTTATATATATATATATATTTTTTTTTTTCATTAAAATTACACTGCCTGTGCCTGCCTGTCCTGCCTTCCTTTCCATCTCTTCCACCTCTGCCACCCCTAAGCAGTAAGACCAACCTCTCAACTTCCTCCTCCTCCCCAGCTTACTCAACGTGAATATGATGAGGATGAAGACCTTTATGGTAATCCATTTCCACTTAGTGAATAGTGAATATACTTCTTCTTTCTTATGGTTTTCTTAATAACATTTTCTTTAGCTTACTTTATGGTAAGAACACAGTATATAACACATGTAACACACAAAATATGTGCTAATTGACTGTAAATTTATTGATGAGGCCTCTGTTCAAAAGTAGGCTATTAGTAGTTAAGTTTTTGGGGAGTTAAAAATTATATGCAAATTTTCGACTGCATGGAACTTGGCACCCCTAACCTTTGTGCTGTTCAAGGGTCAACTGTAGTATGTTTAAAAGCTAAGGATTTAAAAATACCACTATAAATTAGAAAAGATTCCACAATACCATCTGATTAAATGATGTTTTTTTTACAGATTCCCACATTTGTCTCAAAAATGCCTTTTTACAATTGTTTTGTTTGATTTGGTATCCAAATAAGGTTCAGATGTTGAATTTGACTGCTATTTTTCTGAGGTTCTGAAGTCTTTTTTGATCTCTAGCAGCATCCGCCACCCCACTTTTGCATGTCATTTATTTCTTAAACTGGGACATTTTTCCCATAACAATTTTCTCACTTTGAAGTTGGCTGATTACATCCTTATTTAATATCATCCTCAATTTAATGGTGTTTTAAGGTTGATTAGTGGGTTCAGGTGGCATTAACTGACTGTCTTTTGTAAAGTTCACCATCAATTGTCGCTTACTAGTCTTAGCTCCCATTGAGATTCATATCCCTTATTCATTAGAGTTTACAAAATGGGTGATTTTCCAATGCCCTTATTTCTTCTGCATTATTAGTAGAATTTCTTCTATGAAAAAGAACATTCCTTCATCAACTATTTGATTGATAAAAACATTTAATAATCTGGGTGAAACATATGTGTTTGCTTCTGGCAGGCTGCTACTCCCAAAATTGGCTCTGAGGGAACTTCGCAGCTCATAAGCCTAATGGAACACACTGACTGCTTTATTATATCTCACCATTGACCACATTCTATTCCCTGGAAGCCTATTTTTATAACCAACTGGTGCTGAAAGGGAAATGTGGGGCCCTGCGACAACAGAGGCTTTCCCAGCCCAAATTATGGGGTAGGACTTAGCAAAATACTCTCACATTTGTGAAGATGGTCTGCATTCTTTAGTTGCCCCCAAATTTTTGACATATGAGTATCACAGTCCCCAGCATTGGCTATGTCTGTGAATTTCAGGGTCTTACTAGATTAGATAGGCATGCCATGAACTTTGCATAGTTGCTTTAATTCTGTCAGGAAAGCTCTCTGCCCAGGAACATTGGAGCTGAGCCTGGCAGCCTTCTGCTTAGTGATTTCTCTAAGTGGGAGGATTCCTTTTGCTGTAGGATTTTAGAAGTGCCTTGATCTGTAGTTAAAGAGAAAATTCATTGTTTTATTAATGAGTAAATGTGACTCATAAACTCATATTCTATATGCAAGTAAAAAAGAGAACAAAATCTGTAGCCAGAAATTCAGCTGCTAATTTCATAAATTCATTGGTTAAAAATCCATTTTCTTGCTCCAGAATGGAGCAATTAATAAGGTATTCTCTTCAAAATTATAACAGATATTCTTATCCAAATTCCTTTTCCCTAGTACGCTGAAA
Organism: Theropithecus gelada; assembly: GCF_003255815.1. Taxonomy (NCBI): domain Eukaryota; kingdom Metazoa; phylum Chordata; class Mammalia; order Primates; family Cercopithecidae; genus Theropithecus; species Theropithecus gelada. Next base: position 40,277,922 of record NC_037683.1, on the reverse strand, counting down.
AGCCCCAGCATATTTCATTATGATCCAGGATATGCTAATATTAAACTCCTTTCTTGGAATTCTCCATTTAAATGGTAGTAAGTTGAAAGAATGGTTGAAATACCCATTCTCCAGAGACAAAATACTCTCTCCTACCACTGAGTCATATAGAGCTTGCTATTCAGTCAATTGAGTTCCACTTCTACTTGCTCTAGGACAGCTTTTAAAAGCTGAGCCGTAAGGTTTTAAGTGTCTCTGCCTATTACTGTATTTGAATTAAATTGAAAAAAGTTCCAAGAAATTTGATTTCTATGTCTGTTTTTATATTTGTTTATGAATTTCTTTAGGTTAAAATTTAATCTGGGGTTGAGAAGGGTTGATGTCTCTGCCATTGCTTGACCAATAATTCTACATGTACATTGAAAGCCTGTGAGCAAGATAAATATATTTTCCAGTTGCTTTTTCTAGAGTCTCTTCACCTGAGGCAGTAGGAAAAGTCATGAAAAATGAATGTGACAGGAAGTGGCTTTAGCATCTCCAAATGCCAATATTTTGGAACTACTTGGGATTTATTGAAGCAGAATCATTGGCAAGAAGTGCTCCATGCTGCCAACATATCCAATGGGCCAAGGCCCTATAAATCAATGAAATAAATAACTGTCTGGTGGTATTTTTCACCTATTTATTAACTGTTGAATAAGTCTGTTTATTGCCATGGTAATATGAAAGTGGAAAAAAGAAAATTGTTGCCAGGTGGTTACAAAGTATAAAACTTCTTTTAGTCCTTCCTACCTTTAAAATTTTTCTATTAGGTTGGTTTGTGGCTCTACTGGTATTAACATGTATTTGAAAAAGGCATTTGTCTTTAAGAATTCTTAATGGCATCTGCCCCTGAGGACGGCAAGCTCCTACCTTAGAGGAGCTCATGTTGAAAACTGCTGAGACCTGACATCTCACAAGCCAGAGGGACATGGAAAGATTATTTAGGGATAAAAGTAATTTTTCTTTGAAAATTGTACTTTGATTAAGAAAAGAAAAATGAATTTTCTAGAGCAATGTCTTAATACCTAATTGGATTTTCCTAAATACATTAGTATTAGGACTATAATATGTAGTAAGACTATTTATGTATCCTTTTCAAAGAACTTTCCCTCTTCCAAACTAAGCTTTCCTAATTCCGCTATGACAAAGGTAAGCCTTATCTCTGTTTCCCAGACAAAAATGCTGAAGCTGTAAGCGTAGATGACTTAAGCAGATACAGATAGAATTACAACCACAATTAGTGTTTACTATATCTTAAACCTGGGGCCATACTGTTAAGAATTTTTTTTGGTCTCCATTCTTTCTGACCAGTATACACTACTATAAATATTAATTGATTATAATGAGTAAATGTTGAATGGTTTATACAGGGCTCAAATTTCAGTTCTCTTTGAATATCCAGTCATACTTTAAATTCAGTTCCCTTTGAATCATAAAAGATTATACTGACTGTACTTGTAACCTCATGGTGGTTTTTTTTGTTGTTTGTTTTTGTTTTGGTTTAAATCAAAGTTCAACAACTCAAATGTTTATAGGACTGAGGCAGTGTAATTGAGTATAACGCACTTTGTGTAACACCACAGGGAGGTAGTGTGGCTTGTGGCTAATTAGAATGTTTCCTTAGTATTTAAATACAAAAATGTAGGGCAATGTTCAAATAAGACTTTTTTCTGGGTTGAATTCAGTCAGTAGGTTCAGATTAGAATCTCCAGAAATATGTGAATGCTTAAAAAGTAATTTGCTTAATAAAAATATGACTCAACAAACATACTTTCAGTTAGAAGATGAATATGTTCTGGAGATCTAATATACAGCTTGGATGGTGATAGATGTGTTAATTTGGTTGTGGTAATCATTACACAATGTATACATCTATCAAAACCTTGAATATATTCAATCTTTATTTGTCAATTAAATATTTTTAAAAACTAGGGATGGACTGGGCACAGTGGCTCATACCTGTAATCCCAGCACTTTGGTAGGCCGGAGTGGGTGGATCACCTGAGGTCAGGAGTTCAGGACCAGCCTGGGCAACATGGTGAAACCCCATCTCTACTAAAAATACAAAAAATTAGCCAGGTGTGGTGGCGGGCGTCTATAATCTCAGCTATTCAGGAGGCTGAGGCAGGAGAATTGCTTGAACCTGGGAGGCAGAGGTTGCAGTGAGCCGAGATCACGCCATTGTACTCCAGCCTGGGCAACAAGAGCAAAACTCCATCTCAAAACAAAAAAACAAACGCAAAAAAACTAGGGATAATACCTCATGGGATGAACATGAGAATTACATTAAAGAAAATGTAGCATCATGAAGCATTTAGCACAGTGCCTGGCACACATAATAATTGGTTAGTAAATGATAGCTATTATAATTGTAAACATTCTTAAAATATATTTTCCTAAATCTAATCTTTCTTAGTAGAAAATTTTATTGTCTTTTTTTTTTTTTTTTAAAACTTTGCAAATTGTGGAGGTAATTTTGTAAGCGAGTGGCATGTCTCTTAGTAAACATGTTGTCAAATCGAAAACAGGACAACTATGTATATTAGTTTCTTCAATCTTGAAAATTACATCAAATGAAATAATTGAAATATTTGAAAATATATCATTTTCTTAAATATTAAAGGAACATAGATGATTATGCATTTAAAACTCACATATTTCATTGATAAGATAAAATAAATGGAAAAATATTCTGTATTCATGGATTAGAAGAATAAATATTGCTAAAATGTTTATACTACCCAAAGCAATATACAGAGTCAATGCAATTCCTATCGAAATTCCAATGGAATTCTTCACAGAAATAGAAAAAACAATTTAAAAATGTATATGGAACCACAAGAGCCCTGACTAGCCAAAGCAATATTGAGAAAGAAAAGCAAAGTTGGAGGCATCATACCTCCTGATTTAAAATTATATTACAAAACTATAGTAATCAAAACAGTATGGTACTGGTATAAAAAAACACTAGTGAAATAGAATAGAGACCCCAGAAATAAATCCAAATATATATGGTAACTAATTTTCGACAAGAGCACCAAAAGGACACAATGGGGGAATGATAGTCTCTTCAATAAATGGTGCTGGTAAAACTGGATTTCCACAAGTAAAAGAATGAATTTGTACCCTTATTTTATGCCATACATAAAAATCAACTCAAAATGGATAAAAAACATAAATGTAAGCCCTGAAACCATAACATCCTAGAAGACAATATAAAGGGAAAGCTCTTTGACATTGACCTTGGCTCAACGCCACCAAAAGCTCAGGCTACAAAAGCAATAAATAAATAAATGACACTACGTCAAGCTAAAAAGCATTTGCATGGCAAAGGAGACAGTCAAGAAAATGAAAAGGTAATCTATGGATTGGGAAAAATTATTTGCAAAATACAGATCTGATAAGGGCTGAGTAGCCAAAATTTATAAAGAACTCTTATAACTCAATAGAAGAAAAACAAATAACTGAATTTAAAAAAATGGCTAAAGGACCTGAAAAAACTTTTCACCAAAAAAGACATAAAAATGACCAACCGGTATATGAAAAGGTACCCAACATCAGTAACCATTGGGGGAAAATGCAAGTTAAAACCACTATAAGATATCACTTTACATCTGTTAGAATGGTTATTATAAAAAAGACAAGAAGCAGCTGGGCGTGGTGACTCACGCCTGTAATCCCAGCACTTTGGGAGGCCGAGGCAGGCAGATCACGAAGTCAGGAGATCGAGACCATCCTGGCTAACATGGTGAAACCCCATCTCTACTAAAAATACAAAAAAAAAAAAAAAAAAATTAGCCGGGCATGGTGGCAGGCACCTGTAGTCCCAGCTACTTGGGAGGCTGAGGCAGGAGAGTGGCATGAACCCAGGAGGCGGAGCTTGCAGTGAGCCGGGATTGTTCCACTGCACTCCAGCCTGGGGACAGAGCGAGACCCTGTCTTAACAAAACAAAACAAAACAAAAACAAACAAACAAACAAAACAGAAGTAACAAATGTTGGCGAGGGTCTGGAGAAAAGGGAGCCCTAGTACACTGTTGGTGGGAAGGTAACTTGGTGCAGCCATTATGGAAAACAATATGGAAGTTCCTAAAGAAATTAAAAACAGAGCTACCATATGATCCAGCAACCCCTCTTCTGAGTATATACCCAAAGGAGAGGAAATCACCACCTTGTAAAGATATCTCCACCACCATGTTTATTGTAGTATTATTCACAATAGCTAAGACATGGAAATAACCTGTGTTTGTAGATGGATGAATAGATAAAGAATATGTAGTATATATATACACAATAAAATATTGTATATTCAGCTTTAAATAAGAAGGAGATTTTGCCATTTGCCATGACATGGATAGATCTGGAGGACATTATGCTAAGTGAAACAAGCCAGGCACAGAAAGAAAAATATTGCAAGGTTTTACTTTTATGTGGACTCTTAAAAACGAAAAGGTCAAACATACAGAGATAGAGAATCAAACAATGGTTATCAGGGGTGTGGGGGGGGGTAGGTGGGTGGGAGAAAATGGGGAGATGTAGGTCAAAGGATAGAAAGAAGAAGATATGTAGGATCAACAAATCTAGAGATCTAATGTACAGCATGAGGATAATAGTTAATAAAATTATATTGTATTAAGGATTATTGTTGAATAAGTAGATTTTAGTTGCTCTTGTCACAAATAAGTAACTGTGAGATAAGAGACATGTTAATCTGTTTCACTATAGTAATCATTTTACTATATATATATATCCTATAACATCATGTTGTGAAACTCAAGTATGCATGATAAAATTTACATACATTAGAAAACCACAACACAAAGTCACACATTTCAGAGGAATATCTATTACATATCCAGTACTGGATGTGATAAGGCCAAGCTATGACTCAGCCTTTAAAATTAATTTAAAATAATTTTAATTCTCCATTTTCCACCTTCCAAAAATTTGTTGACACCTTGAATCTATCTGTGTTGTCTCTTTTCTTGTTATCTTTATTAGTATGGTTTTCTCTATTGTTCTTTCAGTCCTTATGGAGTTTTACCTTTTAAATTTCTTTATTCTCATTAGCAGAGGTTCAGGAATAAACGAGAGATGAGTACATTGCTCAATACACCGTGACTAACCAGATGTCCTTCATGGAAAGTCTTTCGTGTCGAGGAACAACTCATACACATGATGACGGATACTCATGAAAAGTGTTAGAACTCAAGTAAAAGATATTCAGACTGAGGCTCAACCCAGAAGTAAGACTGGGAGTCTGCAGGTCCAAAACAGCCTCGAGATGTACTTTGTTTGGATATACAAAGTCTTTATTTAATATGTACTGTTTTGAAAATGGGGGAGATGTCAAATTATAGCCAATAATTCAGACATCTTTAAAACAAATCAGAAAATCTTGTCACAGGTTATTGCATGGTAACAATTGGCTACATATAAGTGGTGACTGTGCACTTGCTACCTGGCTTGCCAATTGCCCTCAGGTCCGCTCCACTTAAAGCTCTGAGGCATTTGATTTTACCCTCCCTTCCATCCCCAGAAGAGTGTTTCCTGAATTTAGGAAATTCGTGACAGGTTATACACTTGTGTGATATCCTCTGCCTACCTAAAGGTGTCACCACTAATCCTTTTTAGTAAAATATATCATTCTCCTCCTCATTTATTTTATGTAGATGTGTTTCCATTCTGTCCTTTATCTCCTTTTGAAATAATTGACTGTAAATGTTTTCTTGTGATAATGAGATAATGATAATACCATTACATAGGACAAAATATAGAAAATAAATACATGGGAAATGCTTAACTTTATTAATAATAATGTATCATTTTGTGCCTTACTGGACACTTCTATTCTACACTCCTCACCCTAAAAAAATCCAGAGAGAAACAAACAAAAAAATCAGCGCAAAACTGACAAGATTATGATAAAGCCAACACATTCGTGTATTGCTGAGGGAAATATAAACTGTTGCCTCTATTTGGGAAAACAGTTGGGTAACATATACTTGTATTTTAAAAGAATATGTAAGTCATGTGCATGAAAGTGGTTTTGAAAGTTAAGGATAACAGGCTGGGTGTGGTGGCTCACACCTGTAATCCCAGCACTTTGGGAGGCCGAGGTGGGTGGATTGCCTGATGTCAGGAGTTCGAGACCAGGCTGGGCAACATGGCGAAATCCCGTCTCTACTAAAAATACAAAAATTAGCCGGTGTGGTGGCACATGCCTGTAATCCAAGCTTCTTGGAAGGCTGAGGCAGGAAGAATCACTTGAACCTGGGAGGTGAAGGTTGCAGTGAACCGAGACTGTGCCAACCTGAGCAACAGAGTGAGACTCTGTCTCCAATAAATAAATAAATAAATAAAATACGAAGTTAAAGATAACAGCATGAGGGGGAAATTTAAACATTCAATGAAAGAAAATGATTAGGTAAATTGTGGTCCAGTTATACAGTGGAATATTATGGATTTATTAAAAAATATTACCAAAAGTCTGTTATATGTCAGATGGATGATAACAACATGGTGAAAAAAATCATGTTATTTAATTGTACACTTAAACTTTTTACAATTTATACAAAAAAGCATACAAAGACCAGAACGCTATTTGTCTGATTTTAAATGTAATATCAAGTAAAAATGTAATGTATTTATTTTTAGAAGTTATAAAATAAAGTGAAGCATATAGAATAAAATAAAAGCCAGTCTTAGCTTTATAACCCTAAAATAACACTTTGATATATGTATGTCTATGCATATTCTTCTATTACAGCTGTATTGAGGTATAATTAAATATGATAAACTGTATATAAAGTGTATAATTTGATAAATTTTGATACATATATACACAAATGATATGTATATCACTGCAAGTAAACATATCTGTCACTTCCAAAACTTCCCTTTTGTCCCTTTATAATTCCTTCCTCCCATCCTAACATTGAGAAGCAGCTACTGATTTCTGTCATGATAGATTGGCTTGAATTTTCTAGAATTTTATACAAACAAAATTATACATGTACTCTTTTTTGTCTGGCTTATTTAAATAAGGATAATTATTTTGAAATTCACCCATGTTGTGGCCTGTATCAATTTCATTGTATAGATTTATCTCTTGTTTATCCATCTACTTGTTAATGGACATTTCGACTATTTGAGGTCTTTGGATATTACAGATAAAGTTGTATGCTATTGACATTTGTGTACATGTACTTTCATTTTCTTGGGTAAATAGGAATGTAGTGGCTGGATCATATAGTAGGTGTATGTTTAACTTTTTAAAAAATTGACAAAATATCTTCTAAAGTGGTTATACCATTTTATATTCCTACCAGTGGTTTATCAGAGTTCCAATTCCTCCACATGCTTGCCAAAAGTTGATATGGTCAGTCTTTTAAATTTTAGTCACTCTAAAAGGTATGTAGTATCTATATTGTCATGGTTTTAATTTGCATTTCTCTAATGACTGCTGATGTTGAACATCTTTTAATGTGTTTATTTACCATCAGTTTATCGTTTTTGGAGATGTGTTTGCTCAAATCTTTTGACCATTTATTGTTATCAATTTCTTATTATTGAGTTTCGACAGTCCTTTGTATATTCTGGAAACAAGTTCTTTATCAGATGTGTTATTTGCAAATATTTTTTCCCAGTCTGCAGGATGTCTTTGCATTCTCTTAACAATGCCTTTCGAAGCCAAGGCCTTAATTTTGAGAAAGTCCAATTTATTAATTCTTTCTTAAGTGGACCATGCTTATGATGTTATATCACAGTTATTTTCACCCAACCGAAAGATTTTCTCATACAAATTTTACAGTTTTAGGTTTTAGGTTTTACATTTATATCTATTTCAAGTTATTTTTTGCATGTGATTTGAATTTTGAATTGACGTTGATTTTTTTTTCTTTTTATTTTTTGTGAAATAGGGTCTTGCAATGTCACCCAGGCTGAGTGCAGTGGCAAAATGATGGCTGTCTGCAGCCTTAAACTCCCAGGCTCAAGCAATCCTCAGCCTCAGCCTTCCAAGTAGCTGGGACTACAGGCACGTCCCACCAAGCCTGGCTATTTTGTTTAAAGTTTTGTAGGGGTAGGGTATCGCTTGCTTTGTTGCCCAGGTTAGTCTCAAACCCCTGGGCTCAAGCGGTCCTCCCACCTCAGCCTTTCAAAATGCTGGGATTACAGGCATGATTGACTACAGTCAGTTGAAGTTGATTTTTTAAATATGGATTTCAAATTGTTCCAGCACCATTTGTTGAAAAGTCTGTGCTTTCTTTACTGCATTGCCTTTGTATCTTTGTCAAAAATCAACTGATCATGTACATGTGGATTTATTACTGGGCTCTCTATTCCGTTTCACCTATTTGTTGATCCTGATGCCCCACCACAGTGTCTTGACTACTGTAGCTTTGTACTAAGTTTTAAAGTCAGGTGATGTAAGTCCTTTAACTTTGTTCTTCTTAAAACCTTGTTTTGGTTATTCTAGGCCATTTGCACTTCCTTGTGAATTACATAATTGGCTTGTCAAATTCTATAAGAATGTCTCCTGGAATTTTGATTGGGATTGCATTGAATCTATACATCAATTTGAAAAGAATTAACATCTTAATATTCAGTCTTCGGATCTGTGAACACAGTATATTTCTCTATTGATTTACATCTCTTTTTTAGTTTCTCTTAGCAATGTTTTGTAGCTTTCACCATGCAAGTCTTGCATATCTTTTATCAGATGTTTTAAGTGTTTCACACATTTTGCTGCTGTCATAATGGAAATTTAGAAATTTCCATTTCTAATTATTTCTTGCTAGTACATACAAATGCAGTTGGGTTTTGAATATTGAACTTGATAAATTTACTTAGTAGTAGTCCCCTTCCCTTTCCCTCCTCTCCCCTGCCCTCCTCCTCTCCTCTCTTCTCCTTTTTTCTCCTTTCCTCTTCACATATTGGGATTTTCTACGTAAACAATCATGTTGTCTTGGGATAAAGACAGTTTTACTTCTTCAGTTAGAACCTCTTGTACCATGTTAATAGACATGGTAAGAGTAGATATCCTAATTTTATTCCTGATTTTAGGGGAAAAACTGTTATGTTTTTCTTCATTATAATTTACAAAAGTTGCTTATTCTTGGAAGTAACAATTAGGTCATGTTTTCAGTAATCAATATATGTGTTTAATATACATTATCTTTGAAACCAATTTTACTGTAATTAATAAGAGAGACGCTGGAATTTGTTCTCTTTCAGGAGGTAGCAGAATGCATGGAAATATTTAAGGATAGGGAGGCAAGATAGTAACTACTTTCTGATAATAAACATGTCTTTTTTATTTAAAATGTAAATTATGTTTGAAGGGGCTAGCAGTAATATATTAATAAAATAGTATTTGTAGTAGCTGAGGATCAGTTGAAATCGGACAGAAGTACTGGTTCTCAGGGGATTAGCAAAAATTTTTGCTCTATAACATTCACATTCTACTGGACAAAAGACAATAAGATTGTCCAAATCTACAAAGCTGCTCTTTTCTAGGCTGCATACTTCAAATGCTGACCATGGTAGCAGACCCTGATTTGAGCCTAGGAAATCTTTGTCATGAGCCTTGGTGGGGAAAGCCTACATCATAACATTTCTTTGTCCTTGGAGTTTTGCTGTCAGACCCAGGAGAGTTCAAACATTTACTGAAGAGTAAAACGATATTTTCTTCGTATGGTTTTCTCATCCTTGGTAACCATGGGATTTGTCATCTAGCAATGAGGATTGCTTGCTCTGTCCTTGAAAGGCACTTTGGCCCCAGAGGATAAAGAAGCTCTTAAAAACACTGCCTAGAATTCATCATATCTGCTTGAAACTTCTGTTAGTTCCGAAAGGATTATTTAGAGCGCTGTCAGAGATCTCCAAGGAGCTAAAATCACTGCATGTGACACAGTGTCTGCCCTAGCTAAAAAGGCTCAACTATTAGAAGGTCTCTCTGTTGAGTCTGAGAATGTTAACTGAGGGTGTGCCTATCTTGTATGCAAGAAATGAGTAAAATGAGTCAAGCTCTCCTCTCCCTATCGTCACCTTATACTTTGTCTTTCAACTCTTGGTCATCCTTCAGGTCTATCTGCACCTCCTTCCTCAACAAGGGTTGGAAGATCCTCCTTTCAACTATATTAGCAACTAGTAGCAACTAGTGCTTCCCTTAGCACACATTTGCTGTCTGTATTAAAATTGCCTCTCTGCTTGTTTGAATATCCCACTAAGCTAAAAAGTATCTGAGGTTCCTTACTCTATCCAACTGATTTATCATTCTGCCACTAGCAACCAGCAACAGTGCCTAGCCTGTAGTTGGCACGGAATAGACATTTGTTGGATGAATGGACCAGCAACAGTGCCTAGCCTATAACTGGCACAGAATAGACACTTGTTGGATAACATATGAATGGATAAGTGCATAGAGCAGTCCCTGAGTGGGTAGCAGTATTTTAATTCTCAAGTAAAAGAAATCTGACAAAGTTCTCCTTGCTCATGGATTGATTTCGTTGATGAAGGACCAGTGTTTGAAAAGTAAGTAAAGGAATAACTCCAGAGGTTTAGAAAGAGAGGAAGACAACTGTTGCTAAAGATCAGAAGAACCTATCCTAGGAATTCTGAAGGTTGGAAGTGAGGTAACCTATTTGTAACTGGGGGTTCTGAACATGATTTAGGCATGGTTTCTCTAATCTCAAGTAAAGATATAGTTGTGATCTAACCAACAGGCTGATGCATGGATGTGGGACACTATGCTAAAGATGCCATCTGTTACGAAACTTTAGAATGTTCTGACAGAAAAGGGAAGGGAATGCTGCTTGTTCCCATTTGTAAGTAACCATTTATTCATACAATTGTAGTCACCTTGAAATGTTTCTTACCTTTCTCAACCCTGCCATTGTAGTTTGGGGCATTATAAGTTAGAGAACTGGTACTCTTTTGGTGTCTTTAAGTTTCCTGAAATGTTCTGTTCATGTGTCCAAATTACTTTTACCCTCATTTTTCTTTGGATTTTCTCAATGTGGGTGGGCCCCGACATTAGACCTCAGCTAGAACTCAGCAAGATGTACCCAAGGATTGGGAAGAAAATAGTTATAACTGGCATACAGCAAATCTATCATTTGAAGTATCTATTTATTTATTTATTTTAAATAGCTGTATTACTCAACTCTCCTATTTCAGTATTTCAGTTGATTGTCTTAGATTTTTTCAGATCGATATTTTTATTATATGCAAGTAAGGATAAAGTATCTCCTGTTTCTTAATATTATGTTTCTTTTTACTTCTAGTGGTCTCATTTAACTGTCTAAAATTACCAGAAGGGCATTAAAATATTAGTTGTGATGCTAGCCGTTTTTGTCTCCTTCTTTATATTAATAAATATATTCATAGTGTTTTATATTTAAGTATTGTGTTTCTGATTAATTTGGTTATAGATATTCCATATCAAATTAAAGAATATCTTTCTATTTCTAGGTCATATACTTAAAATTTTATCAATTGCTTTAAAGAAAAACATCTATTGAGGCAATCAGATGGCTTTCTCCTTTGACCTGTTAATGTGATGAATTATATATTTCCTAATATTGAGCCATAATTGCATTTATTCCTGGAATGAGTCCTATTTTGTCACGGTATATTATTCCTTTAATATCCTGACAGATTTGATTTTCTTATGTTTTATTAATGATGTATTTATAGTTATAATTATGATTGCCTAGGAGACTGAGAGTTGACCTCACAGCTACTATGCCATGGCCATCTCTTTCTTCTGACCACTGAAGCTCAGGGCTGGGCTGGGGAGGCTGTTTGTCAATTTTTCCTTGGATTTTGGCCACTTTCTTCTGACAGATTGTGTTCCATTTTTGCTTTATTTTATTCTCATCTACTGTCAATGTAGCAGAATTTTCTTGAAACTTCACTGCCAGTTTCTTCTAATTCAGATTGCTCTTTTGTTTCCTTTCTTTTCTATTTTACTTTAGATTTTACTCATCAGAAATTGGAAAGGGTGGGGTAGGTAAGACCTGTTTTATTAATCTAAAAGCCCCTAATCTTATTCATCAAGTCTAGGAGCAACAAGCCAACCAAAATAACATAGTATTTTCATTAAATTCACATGTAAGACTGTGACATTTCCAAAATCAGGTATTAGCTTTCAAAATTTTCATGATGGTATCCTCTGTTATGGAGAAAAAAGTATCACTGAACTTTTTCCCTAGGAGGTGAGAATAGCTCAATGGTTGGCCTAACGTTGCAGCTGAGGAAGCTGGCATGGCTCTTGAGTGCTAAGTCTTGTGCCTGGAGTAGTATTTTCTTTGAAGATGGGGTGTTGCTATGTTGTTTAGGCTGGTCTTGAATTCGTGGACTCTAGCAATTCTCTTGCCAGAGCCTCCCAAGTAGCTGGGATTATAGGTACATGCCATCATGCCCAGCTTTGGAGTAGTATTTTTAATTTTAAGACTTGTTTGTGGGCTGGGCGCAGTGGCTTACACTTGTACTCCCAACACTTTGGGAGACTGAGGCGGGTGAATCACCTGAGGTCAGGAGTTCGAGACCAGCCTGGCCCAACATAGTGAAACCCTGTCTCTACTAAAAAATACAAAAAAATTAGCCAGGTGTGGTGGTGGGCGCCTGTAATCCTGGCTACTTACGAGGCTGAGGCAGAAGAATCGTTTGAACCCAGGAGGCAGAGGTTGCAGTGAGCCGAGATCACGCCAGTGCACTCCAACCTGGGCCAAAAGAGTGAGACTCTGTCTCAAAAAAAAAAAAAAAAAAAAAAAAAGACTTGTATGTAAGTGCAATAGAAGCCTTTTGTAACTCTGGTAATTGGAATAAGGCTTATGGTTTTCTTTAAGACCAATAGAGTTATACCTGGTTTTATATGCTGTAGTATTGTGCTTTACACAATACTTTCCGACCCCTGTGTAAACTTGCTATTAAGCCTTGAAATATCTGGAAGAGCATAAAAATATAATACTCATGAAGAACACAATTATACCAGTTGTCAGCTATAATCACCAAAGGTGTACAAAGCTGCTGCTAAATAACATTTTACCATCTGTATGGTTCACCTGGGAAATGGCCCACAGAGTCCACTTCGGACATCCCACGTGTGGGGTCTACACACTTCTGGGCAGGATCTCCCTTCCTTTTCCTTTTCTCGCTCCTAGCCTTCTGGCTCCTGCTTTCTTCAACTGTTGCTTCTTTTAGTCAAGGTCAGAGAGGCAAATCCTAGCATCCCTCCTGGGAATGGTATTGAGGACCTTTCTGGTCATGGCTTTGAGGTTCTTTAGGATGGATCATTGATTTGACAAACAAACCTTTCTCTGCATTCAATAATGCAAATGTACTGTTTATCAAAAGAAAGGTCTCTGTACCAGGAGTGAGCATCTGGAGGGATGAAGGATACAGAGACCCTTCCTGTCACATATTTCTGGATATGTGGGTCATTTTGACAGAATTTTACAGAGCATAACAGGGCTGAATGGATAGATGTTTCACCCATGGGTCTCTGGAACTGGGGTGTTGAATTTGTTTTCCCATAGCCATTGGGTAACAGTCTAGATAGTAGTTTGAGGGCTTTTGTTTTTGTTGGTCCCTGTGTCCCTGGATGACCTTGGGCAAATGCATTTGCTTCTCCATCTGTAAAAGGAAGGTAATTGTGCTGTCTGCTCCATTCCAGAGCTGTTGGGAAGATGGATGTGAATGTGTCCATTAAGAGCTCTGAGCATCTTTGAGAAGGGTGCTTTGTAATTACAAGGTGTTACTATCACTGCTGCTGTTAGGTGCATGGAGATTGTGATAGCTGGAACTAAATCAGCTGCAGCTGCTTGTCTCTTACCTTCAGTCTTAATGCTTCCTATCTCTCACACAGCCTATAATCAAATAAATATATATTTTTCCCAAGTCACCCTGCCTTCAAATGAATCAGGGTTGACTCCTGCCTTACACCCTTGAGCCTGGTCTCTTTGGTTGGGTGTGTAGTGCAGTGGATTGTTTTCATGGCCAGACAACCCCAGGCTTCACTGCTTTCCAGCAGGGTGACCTTGGACCTGTTATTTAACCTCTCTAAGGCTCAGTGTCTTCACCAGTAATTTTGGGTTACTTATGTGTATTATATGAATTAAATGAGATTAGCTGTCCAAAACACTTGGCAAACAGAAGGTGCTCAATAAATGTTAGCATTTCGAAATTTCATTTTCTTCTATTCTCTCACTTTTTGGTCTTGGCATTAATGTGACATGTGCATTTCTATCTCAGCAACCTGCAGAGAGAAGATGGCATTGATGTTTTGTGTGCTTGGCATATATGGTGTTATTTTGGAAAATTTTATTTTCAATTATGTGTCTTCATTCTCAGTGTCCTCAAAGTAATTTAAACAAAGCACATGTACAGAAGTGTATTAGACAGGGTTCTCTAGAGGCACAGAACTAATAGGATAGATGTATATATGAAAGGGAGTTTATTAAGGAGAATTGACTCACACAATCACAAGGGAAACTCTCACGATAGGCCGTCTGCAAGTTGAGGAGCAGGAAAGCCGGTAGTGGATCAGTCCGAGTCCCAAAACCTCAAAAGTAGGGAGGCCGATAGTGCAGCCTTCAGTCTGTGGCCAAAGGCCTAAGAGCCCTGGCAAACCACTGGTGTAAGTCCATGAGTTCAAAAGCTGAAGAATTTGGAGTCTGATGTTTGAAGGCAGGAAGCATCCAGTGCGGGAGAAAGATGAAGGCCGGAAGACCCAGCAAGTCTAGTCCTTCCACGTTCTTCCTCTCTGCTTCATCCTAGACACGCTGGCAGCTGATTAGATAGTGCCCACCCAGATTGAGGGTGAGTCTGCCTCCACTGACTCAGATGTTAACCTCCTTTGGCAACACCCTCACAGATATACCCAGGAACAATACTTTGCATCCTTCAATCCAGTCAAGTTGACACTCAATGTTAACCATCACAGGAAGCACTTACTCTATGGCTTTTATTTTCAATAGCTTGAGAGCCCTCACGTGCTCTTAATAGAAAGCAAAAGCTGCAGAAGCTGGCCTGGCTGTTAGGAGATGCTATTTAAAGCCTCAGTGTGACAAAAATGACAATTTTAAAATTGATTGTGGAGTGTGATGATGCCAAGTAGTACCAGATGCCCGGGAAACCTGTCACATGGCAAATGTGTTACCAAAGGCCTCAAGTCTACAGAGGTTTTAGAAGAGTTTTCTTCATAGGGAGCTTTTGCCATCTTCATCTCCAGATTTCACTTGTGCTGTGGATCGAACGTGCCACTGCAGAGGAATCTCAGGCTGCAAGCTGGGAATCTGGATATGCAGGGTTTCCCCTGTGCAGAAATCTTTGCCAGGCTTCTAGCTAAGCTTAGCTACATGGCAGCTTTATGCCTGAGAATAAATTATTTCCTTGAGAAGTGGCTGTTTTTGCTGCACACAGTTGTTTTACAGCAGTTTAGAAGCCTGCTCTGCCTCTGACTAGCTTGTAGGGTAACTTAGCCCCTGAATCTCAGTTTCACTGTAAAATGGGGATAGTGATACTGATCATGTGGTACTTTTAAAAAAATGTGTGGTAAGGTATGTAAAGTTCATACATTGGTGTTTGGCCTATGGAAGGTGTATGGATACATTTCAGCTATTAGCATTTTTGGTAAGATTAATAAAAAAATAGTCATTGTGGTAGACAGAATAATGGCCCTCCAAAGATGTCAGCATCCTAATCCCTGGAACCTGTGACTATGTTACATTTCATGGCAAGAGGAACTTGGCAAATATCATTAAATTAAGAACATTGAGATTGGGAGATTATCCTGGATTATGTGGGTGGCCATAATCTTATCACAGGCCCCCTTAAAAGTGGAGAATCTTTTCCTGTTGTGCCCTGGGGAAAAGATATGAGGACAGAGTAGAGTCAGAGACATGCTACATTGCTGGATTTGAAGACGAAAGGAGGGGACCCAGGAGCTGAGGAATGTGGGTGGTCTCTAAAGGCTAGAAAAGGCAAGGAGATGATTCTCTCCTAGAGACTGCGGAAGGAACCAGCTCTGCCAACCCCTTGATTTTAGTCCAGGGAGATGAGATCCATGTCAGACTTCTGAGCCATATAACTGTAAAAGAATATATTTTTGTTGTTTTAAGCCACTGAGTTTGTGGTGATTTGTTACAGCAGCAATAGAAAACTAATACAGAATTAGAGACTGTTAAGAGTTTGTGCCATTGTAGAAAGGATGAGGCTCACAGCGCTCTGTATTTGGACAAGCTAGTAGGGTCTGTGCTCAATTCTAGTCCCTTTGAGCTCAGTAAGGGTCTTTGAGAACCTACTAGTTTCTCTTCTGGGAAAGAGATGTGGTTTGCTTCTTAAGAGCTGAAATGCTTTATTAGAGTCAAAAGAATTTAAGTCTAGTCTGAAAACGTCACATTACTGATATTTGAAAGTTTGGCATTACCATAATCACACAAATCTCTTGTTTCCACTGTGAATAAACAGCAATAGAGTTTTACCTCGTTTTATCATTCTGTGGATTGAAAAAAAAAAAAACAGCCTAAAATTTGGAGTCAGTAGATATGGTTTGGAGTCTCACTGTTGTGGAAAAATAAATCATATAATCTCCAATCTCGATTGCAGCATGGGGATGACAGCACCTGATTTATCTACCTGTTGTGTGAGTCAAAGATAATGTGAGTAAAGATGCACTGAGAACTGGCCCTCTACACAAACGTCAGGTGTAATAATTATTATATTTATTCTTATTAGTATTATGTTGTCATAGAACCATGGAATGTTAGATCAAGGAAGGTCAGTAGATATCATTTACCCCACAAGCCTTGGTGAGGTTAAATAACTTAAAAATATTCTCTTGGCTCTGTAGTGTCCACTTTGAGACATGGCCTGAATAATCTTTGGGGACGGGCCAGGCTGGGAGCTTGATCTCACTTAAATGGCACAGGCTGGGAGTGGGAAGGGATACAGTTTTAAGAATCAAGAGGACAAAGGATCTGGTCATAGAATTGGTAATGAGTTGGGAGGGATTGGCAATGGGAAAGGATAGCCAGGTGGGGTTCAGTCATTTGGGGAAGTAAAGAGTAGAGTAGAATGAAGTGGCACCAGTTATGGGGAGGAGTCATTTGCTGAGCGGGTAGTCAGAAATGGCCTTCTAGTTAATGAAACTAGGAACATAACTTCGTGCTTCTGACTCAAGACTTGTGTTCTGCTCAGTATACACATCTGAATATTATCTCAAATTTAGTACAAATTCCTTATATATCTGAATATTAGTGCAAAGTTATTTAATTATCACTTGAAACTGCTTTATATGTGGGTCTTCTAATGATTTTTCACCTGGCTTTCTGAAGGAATAAAAGATGGACCCATTCTGAATTTTGTTCAAAGATTAAAGTATTGTGATCAGATTCCAGTGAATGGCTTCATCAGGTCATCTATGTGATAATTTCAAGTCCCCAGAACTTGAATCTGTAACCCATGATCCTGAACGTTTCTGTTTTAATGTCCAGATATGCCATGGATAGTAAGGCAAAAAAAAAAAAAAAATCCATAAAACCAAAAATTCTTTACAGGGCAATAGGAATTCTAAATTCATTTCTGGCTCTCAAGGTCTCCTCAACGTACACATACTTACATAAACACATACACACCTCACAAACCACACATGCACAGACACACCACGTGTGTACACACTCACATTTGCACACATATCACACATGCACACACTGTTGAAGAGAATTATGATAGCACTGGTTTGGGGACCCTTTGTGTATTTTTTTTTCAGGATAATACACTGAAGTTCAGTGTAGTACTCTGAATTTTATCCCAATGTATACATTTTATCACAATGTATCCTATATAGAAATGTGACCCATATGCAAAATATATTTTCCTACGTTGTATGAAGTGGCCATTTGCAAAATAATATAGTGCAAGATGGAAGAATGAAGGGACGACCTCTAGATTCTAATCTAACAGTAACAGTTCTTTGTAATTTTATAAGGATATAGAATCCAGAGAGCTTTAATTTCACTAACTCATTGTATCCCCAACAGTCCTGTATAAATGGCACTCAAAAAGTTGAAGGGAATTGACCAAGGTGTCGTAGTTCAGTCTAAAAGAAAGGACAGTTGGTTTCTTTTTTATAATCTTTCTTTTATAATCATGAAGCTGCTTTCCTCAGCTAGTTGCTGAAGAATCCAGCAATAAAGACAATTTAAGTGAGGCTTAACATTAATGTTTAAGTATAGATTATGTTAGGGTTTCCTAATCCTAGGTATTAAACATGTTTGCTATATAAAAATGTAAAAAATTGGGAAAATAGGAGAAAATTACCATGAGAGATGATGATTATTAACATTTTAATGTATTTATTTGAAAGGTTTTTTGTTTTATTATTATTATACTTTAAGTTCTAGGGTAGATGTACACAATGTGCAGGTTTGTTACATATGCATACATGTGCCGTGTTGGTGTGCTGCACACATTAACTCGTCATTTACATTAGGTATATCTCCTAATGCTATCCCTCCCCACTCCACCCACCCCATGACAGGCCCAGGTGTCTGATGTTCCCCTTCCTGTGTCCAAGTGTTCTCATCGTTCAATTCCCACCTATAAGTGAGAACATGGAGTGTTTGGTTTTCTGTCCTTGGGATAGTTTGCTGAGAATGATGGTTTCCAGCTGCATCCATGTCCCTACAAAGGACATGAACTCATCCTTTTTTACGGCTGCATAGTATTCCATGGTGTGTATGTGCCTCATTTTCTTAATCCAGTCTATCACTGATGGACATTTGGGTTGATTCCAAGTCTTTGCTATTGTGAATAGTGCCACAGTAAACATACGTGTGCCTGTGTCTTTATAGCAGCATGATATGTATATATATCTTTGGGTGTGTGTGTGTGTGTGTGTGTGTGTGTATATATATATATATATATATATATATATATATATATATATATATACACCTTTGGGTATATACCCAGTAATGGGATGGCTGGGTCAAATGGTATTTCTAGTTCTAGATCCTTGAGGAATCGCCACACTGTCTTCTACAAAGGTTGAACTAGTTTACAGTCCAACCAACAGTGTAAAAGTGTTCCTATTTCTCCATATCCTCTCTAGCATCTGTTGTTTCCCGACTTTTTAATGATCACCATTCTAACTGGTGTGAGATGGTATCTCATTGTGGTTTTGATTTGCATTTCTCTGATGGCCAGTGATGATGGGCATTTTTTTCAGGTGTCTATTGGCTGCATACATGTCGTCTTTAGAGAAGTGTCTGTTCATATCCTTTGCCCACTTTTTGATGGGGTTGTTTGATTTTTTTCTTGTAAATTTGTTTAAGTTCTTTGTAGATTCTGGATATTAGCCGTTTGTCAGATGGGTAGATTGCAAAAATTTTCTCTCATTCTGTAGGTTGCCTGTTCACTCTGATGGTAGCTTTTTTTTTTTTTTTTTTTTGCTGTGCAGAAGCTCTTTGGTTTAATTAGATCCCATTTGTCAATTTTGGCTTTTGTTGCCATTGCTTTTGGTGTTTTAGTCATGAAGTCCTTGTCCATGCATATGTCCTGAATGGCATTGCCTAGGTTTTCTTCTAGGGTTTTTATGGTTTTAGGTCTAACATTTAAGTCTTTAATCCATCTTGAATTAATTTTTGTATAAGGTGTAAGGAAGGGATCTAGTTTCAGCTTTCTACATGTGGCTAGCCAGTTTTCCCAGCACCATTTATTAAATAGGGAATCCTTTCCCCATTTCTTGTTTTTGTCAGCTTTGTCAAAGATCAGATGGCTGTAGATGTGTGGTATTATTTCTGAGGGCTCTGTTCTGTCCTATTGGTCTATATCTTTGTTTTGGTACCAGTATCATGCAGTTTTGGTTACTATAGTCTTGTAGTATAGTTTGAAGTCAGGTAGTGTGATGCCTCCAGCTTTGTTCTTTTTGCTTAGGATTCTCTTGGAAATGCAGGCTCTTTTTTGGTTCCAGATGAAATTTAAAGTAGTTTTTTTTCCAATTCTGTGAAGAAAATCTTTGGTAGCTTGATGGGGATGGCATTGAATCCATAAATTACTTTGGGCAGTATGGCCATTTTCACAATATTGATTTTTACTATCCATGAGCATGGAATGTTCTTCCATTTGTTTGTGTCCTCTTTTATTTCGTTGAGCAGTGGTTTGTAGTTCTCCTTGAAGAGGTCCTTCACATCCCTTGTAAGTTGTATTTCTACGTATTTTATTCCCTTTTGAGCAATTGTGAATGGGAGTTCACTCATGATTTGGCTCTCTGTTTGTCTGTTATAGGTGTATAGGAATGCTTGTGATTTTTGCACATTGATTTTGTATCCTGAGATTTTGCTGAAGTTGCTTATCAGCTTAAGGAGATTTTGGGCTGAGATGATATGGTTTTCTAAATATGCAATCATGTCATCTGCAGACAGAGACAATTTGACTTCCTTTTTTCCTAATTGAATACCCTTTATTTCTTTCTCCTGCCTGATTGCCCTAGCCAGAACTTCCAACACTATGTTGGATAGGAGTGGTGACAGAGGGCATCCCTGTCTTGTGCCAGTTTTCAGAGGGAGTGCTTCCAATTTTTGCCCATTCAGTATGCTATTGGCTGTGGGTTTGTCACGAATAGCTCTTATTATTTTGAGACACGTCCCATCAATACCGAATTTATTGAGCGTTTTTAGCATGAAGGGCTGTTGAATTTTGTTGAAGCCCTTTTCTGCATGTATTGAGATAATCATGTGGTTTTTGTCTTTGGTTCTGTTTATACGATGGGTTACCTTTATTGATTTGCGTACGTTAAACCAGCCTTGCATCCCCAGGATGAAGCGCACTTGATTATGGTGGATGAGCTTTTTGATGTGCTGCTGGATTCGGTTTGCCAGTATTTTATTGAGGATTTTTGCATCAATGTTCATCAGGGATATTGGTCTAAAATTCTTTTTTTTGTTGTTGTGTCTCTGCCAGGCTTGGTATCAGGATGATGCTGGCCTCATAAAATGAGTTAGGGAGGATTCCCTCTGTTTTTGTCGATTGGAATAGTTTCAGAAGGAATGGTACCAGCTCCTCCTTGTACCTCTGGTAGAATTCGGCTGTGAATCTGTCTGGTCCTGGACTTTTTCTGGTTGGTAGGCTATTAATTATTGCCTCTATTTCAGAGCCTGTTATTGGTCTATTCAGGGGTTCAACTTCTTCCTGGTTTAGTCTTTGGAGGGTGTGTGTTCAGGAATGTATCAATTTCTTCTAGATTTTCTAGTTTATTTGCATAGAGGTATTTATAGTATTCTCTGATGGTAGTTTGTATTTCTGTGGGATTGGTGGTAATAACCCCTTTATTATTTTTTATTGTGTCTATTTGCTTCTTCTCTCTTTTCTTCTTTATTAGTCTTGCTAGTGGTCTATCTATTTTGTTGATCTTTTCAAAACACCAGCTCCTGGATTCACAGATTTTTTGAAGGGGTTTTTATGTCTCTATCTCCTTCATTTCTGCTCTGATCTTAGTTATTTCTTGCCTTCTACTAGCTTTTGAATGTGTTTGCTCTTGCTTCTCTAGTTCTTTTAATTGTGTTGTTAGGATGTCAATTTTTTTTTTTTTTTTTTTTTGGACATGGAGTCTCTCTCTGTTGCCCAGGCTGGAGTGCGGTGGCCGGATCTCGGCTCACTGCAAGCTCCGCCTCCCGGGTTTATGCCATTCTCCTGCCTCAGCCTCCCGAGTAGCTGGGACTACAGGCGACTGCCACCTCGCCCGGCTAGTTTTTTTGTATTTTTTAGTAGAGACAGGGTTTCACCGTGTTAGTCAGGATGGTCTCGATCTCCTGACCTCGTGATCCGCCTGCCTCGGCCTCCCAAAGTGCTGGGATTACAGGCTTGAGCCACCGCGCCCGGCCTAGGGTGTCAATTTTAGATCTTTCCTGCTTTCTCTTGTGAGCAGTTAGTGCTATAAATTTCCCCCTACACACTGCTTTAAATGTGTCCCAGAGATTCTGGTATGTTGTGTCTTTATTCTCATTGGTTTCAAAGAACATCTTTATTTCTGCCTTCATTTCGTTATGTACCCAGTAGTCATTCAGGAGCAGGTTGTTCTGTTTCCATGTAGTTGAGCGGTTTTGAGTGAGTTTCTTAATGTTGAGTTCTAATTTGATTGCACTGTGGTCTGAGAGACAGTTTGTTATAATTTCTGTTCTTTTACATTTGCTGAAGAAGGCTTTATTTTCATTGAAAATGTTTTCTATGCATAGAATTTGTCATTTTGTTTACTTATTAGGTAACACTGAATAATAATTTTTCTTATGTTTTCAAAAACGTTTTGTCATACATTTCCCATGTTAAATTATCTTTAACATCATATTTAATAGTTGTAAAATATTCCACCAAGGGGCTGTACCATAATTCACTTAGCAATCATTGGTTTATTATTTAGATTGCTCCCAGATTTTTGCATGTACACATTTTGATTCAGTTTTTCAGGATAGATGTCAAGAATTAGGATTATTCTCGGCTAATTGCAAATTGGGTATTTTTAACCAAATTGCTTGTTAAAGTGTTATACCAATCTATTTTCCATTTTGTAGAAATAAAATAAATTTAAAATGTAATATTGTTCTTAAAAGACCCGTGGCACAGGGAATTTCTAACTGGCCACCTTTTCCCTGCAGGACCCAATGTCTTGTTCAGCCCCCTTCTGCCGACTACAAATTCCATCTCTAACCTTAGACTGCTCATCCCACCGTCAAATTTCCATTAATTTCTAGGGCAGAAGAGTTTGGTTTTACTTTACTCTAAGCTCTTAGGACCTCATCTTTGTCAATCAAAATGGGTTATGAAGTATTTTTCTAAACAAAGTTAGTTCCCTACTTAAGAGGGAGTCAGCTATTAAGATTACTTTTTTCTGAACACCCTGTATCACTCAACAATGCCTTGAAAACATTTAATTATTTGTTTGTTTCGGTTGGTGGATTTCAGGATCTTAATAAGGATAAAATTTCTAGTTACAAAAGGTATTCTAAGACCAGGCATGGTGGTACATGCCTTTAATCCCAGAACTTTGGGAGGCTGAGGCCGGCAGATCACTTGAATCCAGGAGTTCAAGACCAGCCTGAGCAACATGGCAAAACCTCACGTTTCTATGGGGGTTGTAGAAATCTCATTCTACAAAAACTACAAAAATTAGACAGGTGTGGTGGTGTGCACCTGCAGTCCTAGCTACTCAGGAGGCTGAGGTGGGAAGATTGCTTAAGCTTGGGAGGTCAAGGCTGCAGTGAGCCATGATCTTGCCATTGCATTCCTGCCTGGGCATCAGAACAAGACCCTGCATCAAAACAAATAAAAACAGCAACAAAAATTAGGTATTCTAAGGAGAGAATCCCCTGCAGGAAGTGGTGAGTTCTGTGCTACTACTGGAAATATCCAAGCAGAGGCTGAAGAGCACTTGTCAGGACAATTGTAAATGGAATTCAAGCAGCAGCTGACCATTGGCTAGAATAGATGACCTTGCAGATCCCTATCATATTGAGAGTCCATGAATTCATGATTTTATATCTTCTCTAAATATTAAAGCACTTATTTATTGGTGTCCCATTAATTACAGGCAGGTATAAAATGTTGGACTAATGGGTTGGATCTCATGTCATTGTTGTTGCCTCACCTGCAGTTCCATGTGATCAGCTCTCTCTGGCAAGGTTCCTCTCAATGGAGTCCTTTCAGGACATTTTTATGCCTCTGAGACATTTCAGCCCTTTCACTATTTTAGGAACACTTTTCTGAATTATACAAGTCTTTCCTGACACAAGGGCTGTAACACCTTGCCAAGAGGAATTCTCCATGAATGGAATAAATGAAGAGAGATAGCCTGAGAAATACGTGTCAATGCAGTTGTTCTGAGTTCCCTGATTTTATCACAGTCTGAAGCTAAGGATTCCTGACACTCAGGGCCAGATGATGCTTTTCGTTTTTAGAGTTAGTTATATCAGAAGAACACTGGTACCTCAAACAGCATGGGGTTGGAGAGGACCTGGCCTGATAGCCAGCCCACATCCATCACCAAATCACCTTCATGGGATATTCACATCATCCACAACTTGCAATTGAGCATCACATTTCTGTTGAGAGTAGCTGAGGAACACAGCACCCTGATTTGATTATGTTATCAGGTTGATGCAAAAGTAATTGCAGTTCTGCCATTACTTTTTTTTTCTTTTCTTCTTTTCTTTCTTTAAATTATTATTTTTTAAGTTCTGGGGTACATGTGCAGCATGTGCAGGTTTTTTTATCATAGGTAAACATGTGTCATGGTGGTTTGCTGCACCTATCAACCCATTACCTAGGTATTAAGCCCCGCATGCATTAACTCTTTTCCCTAATGCTCTCCCTGGCCCCCTGCCGTCCTCTAACAGGCCCCAGTGAGTGTTGCTCCCCTCCCTGTGTCCATGGGTTCTCATTGTTCAGCTCCCACTTATAAGTGAGAACATGTGGTGTTTGGTTTTCTGTTCCTGTGTTAGTTTGCTGAGGATAATGGCTTCCAGCTTCATCCAGGTCCCTGCATAGGACATTACATTTGAATGGCAAAAACTGCAGATTTTTTAAAATTGTACTTTAAGTTCTAGGGTACATGTGTACAACGTGCAGGTTTGTTACATATGTATACATGTGCCATGTTGGTGTGCTGCACCCATCAACTTGTCAGCACCCATCAACTCGTCATTTACATCAGTTATAACTCCCAATGCCATCCCTTTCTCCTCCCCCCTCCCCATAATAGGTCCCGGTGTGTGATGTTACCCTTCCCATGTCCAAGTGATCTCATTGAAAAACTGCAGATACTTTTGCACCAGCTTAATACTTCTCTCAAAGGCAGTCACCTATGGCCTCTTTCGTAATAAGCCGAGAATAAAATATCACAAAGAACTCCAGGTGACAGAAATCCTGGGACCTAAATTGTATCAAAATACTTCAAAATAAATATACCTTTTATCCTGACAATTTTTCTTCTAGGACTGTATCCTAAGGAAATAATGAGAGAGATGTTCAAGCATGCCCAATTGTAATATTTCTCGGCATCTCAAATCTGCAACTTTCTTCAATGTCCTCAAATAAACTGTTTATGCTAAATGAGGTACATCCATCCCATTAAGTATCATGTTGTAGAAAAAGATTTAGAGGCATGGAAGTGTTTATGATACATTACTCAGTAAAACAACCGGGCTGCCAAGTAATTAATAGTATTTTTTGTTAAAAACACATATGTATTTTTATTTATTTATTTATTTTTAAAATTTATTTATTATTATTATTATACTTTAAGTTCTAGGGTACATGTGCATAACGTGCAGGTTTGTTACATATGTATACTTGTGCCATGTTTGTGTGCTGCACCCATCAACTCGTCAGCACCCATCAACTCGTCATTTACATCAGGTATAACTCCCAATGTAATCACTCCCCCCTCTCCCCTCCCCATGATAGGCCCCGGTGTGTGATGTTCCCCTTCCCGAGTGCAAGTGATCTCATTGTTCAGTTCCCACCTATGAGTGAGAACATGCGGTGTTCAGTGACAGACTGGATTAAGAAAATGTGGCACATATACACCATGGAATACTATGCAGCCATAAAAAAGGATGAGTTTGTGTCCTTTGTAGGGACATGGATGCAGCTGGAAACCATCATTCTTAGCAAACTATCACAAGAACAGAAAACCAAACACATATGTATTTTTAAACAGTGTATTTGATGTAGAAATAATAGTAATAGTTAATGTACATTGAGTGAATACTGTGCGTCAGGCACTACCCAAGTTGCTTTACATGTGTTAAATAATTTAATTCTTTACAAAACTTGTGAGGTACTATTATTGCACCTATTTTACAGATGAGGAAACAGGCACAGAAACCCTTGCTCAGGGTCACTAGGCAAAACAGTGATTCAATTGGGAAAAACTTGACTGCAAAGTCTGAGCTGTCAACCACAACTACCACTGTTTAGATAGACTAAAAAGACAACCTCTGAAGCTGAATGTGATTTTATATATGTGTTGTTTACTATAAATTATATATACATATGTACACATATATTACACATATATATGTTACTTATATGTAAATATTGATTATATAAATGTGATTATATATATGTGTTGTTAAGATTACAGGCAATATTTTTTTCTTTGAGCATTTATAAATAGGATAACCATACTTACAAAATAACATTACACAAAATAGAGAATCCTGGAACCGTAAGTAGTGACCCTCAAATTTGGCTAATTTGTCTATGCAACCAACATTAATTTGACTAGAAAAATAAATACAACATAGTTTTGCTATGTCGATCCATTACTATTTGATATTCGTGACTTAGCTTTGAGCCCATCAGCCCACTGCCCCACAGAGAGACCAGGAGAGCAGAACCAAAACTTCTCATTTTCACTGTAGGTTTGGCTCTTAATTGGTCTCAGACCAATGTTGACTTAGACTGTTTATATTGAGAAGTTGTCCTCCTTTCTTGTGTTGAAGGTCTCAGAATTACAGAATGTTGGGCCTGGAGCAGTGTTTCTCAACTGAGGGGGACTGTTCCCCAGTGAACATTTGGTAATGTCTAGAGACATTTTTAGTTGTAACAAATGGGGCAGAGGTGCTCCTACTGGCATCGCGTGAAAGGCCAAGGATGCTGATCAACAACCTACAAGGCTCAGAACAAAGGGTTTTCTGGCCCCAATGTCTGAGTGTTGAGATTGAGAAGCCCTGCCCTATAGGGATGTCAGAATCCATCTACTCCCATCACCTGTTTGGGAGGTGCTAAGATGACTCCTAGATGCTTTGACTTCCCCAAACTCACAGCTCTCTTCTTTCTGGCGGAATTCAGGAAGATATATCTCTACCTATACATTCTGAGTTTTATGAGACATGTGTAATGAAAAGACCCATGGGCACTGGGGTCAGACAGACCCAGATAGCCCTATGCTGGGAACCTGGCCTGACCAATTGCTACTCTGTGTGATGGTGGCAAATTATTTAACCTTTCCAAACTTCAATTCTCTCATCTGGAAGCTAAGAACAAGAATACTTACTTCCCACGAGTATTGTGAATATTTTATGAAATGCCATTTGTGAATATTCGGCAGAGTACCGTTATGTAATTGGTTCTCCAAAATGTGTATTTCCTTTCCACTTTATCCTGAGGAAGAACATTTGTTATCAAGTTAAATAGTCACAATATAAAGAAAACATGAAGTGAGCCATTGGACACAAATTAAGCTCTTAAAAGTTGATATCATGTAACATCAACTTTCACAGGTCTGGCTAATGAGGAATCAGTGCCTGGAAAATGACTAGCTTCCTGTGCGACTCATTGCTGGAGTGGGCGTGGCAGTTGACCTCACCTGCTTTTTCTAAGAGCAAATTCAGCACTGATTGTAGCAACTTATTTTGGAATTACATTTGCCTCCTGCTTCCGCTCCTTCCACATCTCTATTAGCTAACTGGCTTAGACAAAACAGAATTGTGTGATTATTATAGTTATAATATTCACTAATATTTATGTGATGTTTTTTATGTGGCAAGCACTGTTCTAAATACTTTATCTTTTTAAAAAGTACCAGCTTTATTGAAGTATAATTGATATACAAAAAACTGTACACATTTAAAGTGTACAATTTGATGAGGACATTACGCTAAGTGAAATAAACCAGTCATAAAGGACAAATGTTAGGTGATTCCACTTATATGAGGTATCTAAAATTGTCAACTCATGGAAGCAGAGAGTAGAATAGTGGTATCCAGGGGTTGAGCAAAGGGGGAAATGGAAAGGGGGAATTGATATTCATTGGCTGTAAAGTTACAGTTATACAAGATGAATAAGTTCTAGAGGTCTGCTGTACAACATTGTGCTCATAATTGTCTCATCTTTATATCAATCCTATGAAAGAGGGGGTGGTAGGCTGAATAATGGCCCCCAATGATGTGCACATCTTAATCCCTGTAACTTGTTAAGAATATGCGATTTTATATGGCAAAAGGGACTTTGCAGAGATGATCAGATGGAGGACCTTGAGATGGAGAGATCATCCTAGATTACCTGGGTGAGCTCAATGTAAGCACATGGGTCCTTCCAAGCATAGGGCCTTTCCCTGCTTTGGTCACAGATATGCAAAGATAGAAGAGAGTTAGAAATGTGCTCTGCTACTGGCTTCAAAGATGAAGGGAGGGGGGCCATGAGCCAAGGAGTGGAAGCAGCCTCTAGAAGCTGAAAAAGGCAAGGGAACAGATTCACCTTTGGAGTCTTTAGAAGGATCTAACTCCAACTACATCTTGATTTTAGCCCGGTGAGACCGATTTTGGACTTGTGTCCTCCAAAACTGTAATATAATAAATTTTAATAATAGAAAATGGAGGCTTGGTGAGATGAAGAAACTTGCCAGGGTTTGCATGGTTAGAGCAGGAATCCAACCCTGGCCATCTGATTCCAGAGTTCATGCTCCTAACTACTCTGCTATACCACTTATAAGAAAAAGATGCCTAGCAATGACTGCCCCTGTCTTCCTGTGCCTTTGTAAAAGAAATGGAACATGGGGAGCTACTGGTAGACAGTGGCTCAAAAGGGAAATGAGCACTCATGTAAGCTCCCAGAACTTTGTCATACCACTTATTAAACCTGAGAACTGTGAATGTGCATTGAAAGATGACCATCCTGCTACTTTTGAGCCTAAATTCCTATTTAACTTTGTCAGTGGAGATTTTTTGTTCTTTCTTTGCATGTTATGATCATTTTATGGTTTACAAAAACACATTAATATTTACTACTTATTTGAATCTCATGAAAATCTGGTGTGGTAATTATCTGGTAGATAAAGAAGATGGCACAGAAGCTCAGAAAGTTTGTTTTGCAGCCAAAACCACACAACTAATAATGGCCAAAGCAGGACTTTCTGGAGTTTCATTCCGAATCTAGAACTATCTCCAATACAGCTTTTTTTTTCATATTGGTAGATTTTGTCTAAAGTTGGTAAATTTATGGTTGCATTTTCATTTATATTGAGTTCAAGCACCAGTGTCTCCATTTAGAAAATTGTTACTCAGAGAGACTAATAAGGATGCATGAATGACTGTAAGACTACATCTTTCACTTCCAGTTATAAACCGTATGCAATTAATCTCATCAGAAACCAATCAAACTCAGAGTCTCTTTTGGCTTTTATTTGTCATTTTCCAATGAGTTAATTGTCTTCAATTATTAGTCTCTGGCTATTGCATAAAATCATGGTAGTCAGAATAACACTCAAATTAACTTACACAATTGGGTCAAAATTGGTTTTGTGTATGTATGAAAGGTAAATCCAGAGTATTGAGAGAAGAAAGTTTTGTGTAAAATATAATTTTTCTTCTTGAAGATCTACCCATGTATATTAAATCTTTAATGATGAGAAATTTTAGTAGTATCATAGCTCACTCGCACTCTGAAAACTCACAGTAACTTTGTGCCTTCATCAGCTAATTAATTAATACATTTAAAATTTTCTACAGAGGGCTCACAATGTGCCAGCAACTGTGATAGATATGAGAGAGAATCCAAAAGTAAGTTAGACGCAGTCCTGAGTCTCACAAAGCTCACATAATTCCAGTGGAATGTGGACAAATAAAGCATAATGCTCAAGTCAATTGAGTTTGAAAGATACATAAGCTTTTTGCAGATGGAAAGTAGTCTAAGGACCATGGAGGTATAGCACAAGCAAAGGTATAGAAGACTAAGAATTTTCAGGAATTGCAAATGGAGGCTAAAAAGTTGTGTGTGTGTATGTCATATGTTGTATGGTCATGCCAGTGTGTGTGTTCAAGTAGACCATAGGTGTTATTGAAATGTTTTGAGCAGAAACAGATAAAGTAATTAAAAAAATTTAAATCCATCACTTGAATTGCTTTGTAGAGGCCTACCTAAGTATTTATTAAATCCGCTGCTATTGTTAAGCAGGGAGAGGCTAAAGGCCTGAACTCACAGTGTGGAAGTGAGAATGAAGAGAAAGGGGTGGAATTGAGGAATCTCTTAGAAATAAAAGCAAATAAAAGGGCATTTGTGAATGATTGGAGACAGTGTTGAAGGAATTATTTTTCATTTCATGTTATTAATTTATATGAAAGAATGTTCTAAATATAGCCTATTTAATGTACACATGGTTTTGATTTTTGTTCAGTCATTCATTCAACAAGCATTTATTGAGTAGCTGTCTTAAAAAAACCACTGTCATAAGCATAGCAGGACTGTGGATATTACACGTACATTATATATTACTTGGTCTTGACTTTTAAGGAGGTTACAGTTTAGTGGAATTTATTCAAGGATCCTGGAAATATTGTTTCAAGCTTGGACAATTGAATGCCCTCTCCTAGAACTTTGAAACTTGAGCAAGTGGGACAGGACCAATGAGTGGCAGTTCTTTGAAGTTCTTCAAATCCTAGAGCCTCTTCTATCCACAGGATGGACTAAAGTTCCTGCCTCTTTGCTTACTGGAGCTTGGTTGGTTTCCGTCTATTTCCAAACCTAGATTGATTCTATGTGTCATTGAAATCCTTTGAAATCATTCCCCTTTCTTATATTAGTCAGAGTTGTTTTCTTTGCCTTCCTTAATTGCTCATATTTTAGCTTTCTTATATTTGGTTTTTCCACATCCCAGGAGGGTGAGGCGCCTGCCTGTTCCATGAAGCAGGAGGCTGGGTCTACAGCACAGTTTGGGTAGCTGCACCGGTACCTGGGGAGCTCCCACTCCCACTCAGAAGAGGCAGGGCTCCCGTTTGTACCTGGCTCCTGCCTGCTAGGTGGAGCAGGAGGCCTGGGTCTGCAGCTGGGGATCAGGTGGCTGCAGCTGCACCCAGGAGAGCAGAGATCCTGCCTGCTCCTGGCACCCCCAAGAGCACAGGGAGGCTCAGATCTGCTGCCACAACTTGGGCAGCTGCAGCTCTACCAAGGAGGGTGGGGCTACTGTCTGCTCCATGAAGTAAGAAGGCCCCCCACCATCTCCATGGGGGTGCTGCTTCTACTGCCTGGCCTCTCTGCTCCCAGCACCTGCCGCAATATTGGAGCAGGGTTGGGGTCAAGCCCAGGTGCTGTCACAGCTTGGCTGGGTGTACACATGGCCCAGGGCAGTGCTTACATGCCCGCCCCCCTGCTGCCTTGGCTCCCTCTGGAATTTGGGCACCAACCACCATGAGAGGGGAAACCGAAGGGGAGGTGAAGGTGACTGGGTGCTGGCCCCTTGATGAAAGCAGCCTGGGTACCATGGATGGCTGCTGAAGGCTGACAGGTTCCTGAGTGGAAGGGGGAGGGTCCTCAGTAAGGCCCCACCTTCAGGCCAGGGAAGGCCAGAAGGCTGGGGATGGGCTGCCAAACCTGCTCACCAGAGTGGGGAATTGTGGTGCTTTTTCCAGGCCTCCCGTGGCTGTCCATGGATCAATCGACATGCACTACCTCCCCTCTGACGTCCATAAAAGGCCTGGATTCAGTCAGAGCAGGGTAGAGGACAGAGAGGATGGGAAGACCAGTTGTAGAGAGGAGCTACCCTCTCTGCTGAGAGCTTCAGAGACCTGCAGGGATGTCGGGACTACCAGCTGCAGAGAGGAGCTTTGCACTCCAGGGCCTCCCCTCTGCTAGGAGCTGGGCAGACATCAGGCTGACCAGCTGCGGAGAGGACCTAGCCTCTCCAGGGCCTCCTCTCTGCGGAGAGCTGAACACTTGATGGGACAGACTGCCTACAGAGAGGAGACCCACTGCCAGTCTCCTTTGAATTGTTCTGATACTCAGTAAAGCTCCTATTCATCTTATTCACCCTCCATGTCTGTATACCTCATTCTTCCTGGATGCAGGACAAGAACTTAGTCAAAGGTGCCACTGGCCACAGAGGTTTCCAGCCAGAATATCGACACCCCAATGATCCTGAAACAGTAGTATAATAATGGATCAAAAAGACCCCTTCCCATTGTTACTAGCTGAAACTCTTCTCTTTTTCGAATCACCAATGTACTGCAGTTCTCAGGGATTTCCCCTTCCAGGGCCCCCTCCTTCCCCTGAAGATGTTATGGTTCATACCCAATTCCCACTTTCCTTAGCATTTCTATAATTTTTATAAAGAATGGGAAATACTATTCTTTGCCTGTTTTGTTAAACAAAGATGATATTGACCTGTCTTTTTCTGATCACTCATCTGTAATTTCAGAGGCTGAGAACAGGCTGACTTTAAGAGATTGTACGGACTTGCTCTTTCACATCCGAAGTAAGAAAGAAGCAGCTGCTTATGTAGTACTATTTTATTACTCCCCGTTAGGTGCTTGCATTTCTACTGCCTATGCTATTTCTACTTGGCTATATCAGAGGGTCCTCAGACTCTAAAACTATGATCGTCTTCTCTAACTCGCTTCCCCAAAACTAATCTGAAGCCAGCTCCTTCTTCATCATCCCCTGAAACTGGCAGTCATCCTTGTCATCTCTTTCTCTTTAAAACCCATCATCACCAATTCTGTTAAGTATAGCTGTTAAATAAATATGAAATTTATCACATTTATCCATGTTTATTGTTACAATCCTAGCCCATGCTAACGGTATGTTTATCCTGGAATATAGCCTTCTAAGAGATGTCTCTATAGGAATCTTTTGGTAGCAAATAACAGAAAACAGCTTAAGCAATAAAAAACTTTTATTGGTTTATATAATTGAAAAGCCCAGAGTTGGGGTAGGATTCAGGCAAGACTTGATTTAGCATTATCAACATGTCAACAAAATTCTGGTTTATTCTATTTCTCCTCTCAACTTTCTACTGTTTTATCGTGCTGCTGAAGCTGGCTCACATTGTCAAACAAGGGGGTTGTCAGGAGGTCTTAGAGCCTCATGCTTCTTTGTTCATGATCTTAGGGAAGAGAGAACATCTCTCTCAGCAGTTTTTATAGAATGGTGACAAAGCTTTCCCAGTGATCTTTCTTAGAAAACACCCTCTCATATACCATTTACTCAATTTGGGTGATGTGTTCTTCTCTGTAGTCAGAGGCATGAACTTTGCTGATTGAAGTAACTAATTAAGGCTCATTGTTTGAGTTAAGGTAGGGTAAATCTTATTTCAACTACATGGCTAGGAATGTCACAGGAGAAATAACCTGAAGGATTTTGAGGAAGTGTTAACCTAGAAGGAGGGTAAAGGGCAGCACACATAAGATACTCACTGCACTATATTTATTTTTGCCTTCATTCATCTTTTCTCCACAGTCTAGTTAGTGTAGTCTTTTAAAAAAGAAAATTGTGTTGTTGCACTTCTTAATTTAAAACAGCTCTTTGGCTTCACTTTCCTCTTTGGATATAGTTAAAATTTAAAAAGTCCTTAATCATGCCTTACAAGTCCCATTGTGATCGGGCCCTGCCTATCCCTCCAGCCTCATCTGTTGTCACTATCTGCCCTTGGTCACCATCCACTCACACCAGCTGGCTCTTGTTCATAGTCTTGGATTTTCACAGCTTTTACCTGTCTCAGCGCCTTCAAATATACTGTGTCAGCTACCTGGAATGGTCTTACCTATACTCTTTACCTGGACAACTTCTGTTTACCCAAGCTTCTCTGTTATAGTCCTTTTTACTATTTAAAATAAGTTCTAATGAGGTTGTCTACTTAATGTTTGTCTTTCCAACTAGACTGTAAGCACCATGAATGAAAAGGCAGGGCTTACACTTTTTAAAAACCACAGTGTCCTTGGCATCTAGCATAGTCCTCTGGCCTTGTTTAATGAGGAGACCCACCACTTTCACTCAAACATCAAATAAAACCTCTTATCTGGTTTCAACAGCAGTTCCTCCATCTGCCTCTATTTGTTCATTTGTCACATGGGACAGCATTACCCACCTTGATCTTCATTTTGAGAAAGACCCATTACTTTAAAGAGCCGAGGTGTCCTCATATCTATTCTGGAAAAAAGACATTTATCTCTTGAAGACATTATGAAATTAAATTAGCTAAAGTGTGTATAAATGCCTAGAGCACTTGGTATAGTCTGACAAATATTTGCTAACTTAAAATTGGAATCTGTATTTGGAGAACTTTGCACCAGGTATCTGTTCTAGTATTCACTAGTTTCCTGGAAAATAGCTGAGTGACCCTTGGAAAGCTATTTTGCCATTTATCTTTACAAATATTTCTTGAATCTCAAGATGTGGGGCATTTTCCCAGGCTATTCGGGGATAGGCAAGAAAGGGAATATAGAATACAGAAGAGAGAACTCTGCAGAACTGTGAGTCTTATTTGCACTTCATCCCAACTTGACATTAATGTACACATTTTACACTGAGATTGTTTTCTATTATTAAACTCTGAATCTTATTATATGCCAACCTGCAAGGTCTTTGTGAAGGATTTTAGTCCTTTGCTCTTGTTTTCATTTTTCAGGTTGTACTTACGCTTGGCTGGATTTCTTTTTCAGATTTCCTTCGTTAAAGGCACTATCAATAAAAAAAATATTTTTACATGAATTATTATTTCAAGAAGGGTTTTCTTAATGTATTTCTAAATATTCACCAAGGTTAGTGAATAGGAAAGGAGCTAGTAATGTAGGTGGGCATGTTAACATTCGTTGTCATTTTATTATTTTAAAACACCTTTTTATTATAAAAGCAATGCATGTTCACTGTAGAGAATTTGGAAAATACAGACAAGGGGAAAAGGCATTTGTAATCTTATCACTTATATATACTGTTGACATTTTGATATTTTTGTCTTACAGATACATTCACACACACACATACACACCATTTCAAATAATCAAAAGAGGGTAAAAATATTCAACAAGTTTTTAAATGTGTTCCACCCAACAATAAGTTGTTATCACCATGAATTCCCTTATCAGTTTCTATAGTTTCATCATGAATTTTCTCATATTTAGGCCTATCACACAATATTTTTTACCATATTTTTGCCAATATTTATAACACTGATTTTGTTTTCATGCCTAATTGCATTGGATTTCCAGGATAATGACAATTAATTGTGATCATATTAGCTCATCATGTTCCTGGCTTTAATGGAAATGTGTTTAACTCTGTTATGCTATGAATTCATATGTGTGTGTGTGCATATGCATTATTAGCCTATTATGTTCCTGGCTTTAATGGAAATGTGTTTAACTCTGTGTATGCTGTGAATTCTTATGCACACACACATATGAATTCATAGCATAACAGAGTTAAACACATTTTCGTTAAAGCCAGGAACACTCTGAATTGATATGCATGTGTGTGCATCTGTATTTTTGTCTTACATGAGAGTCCAAGATTGGTTGGAGGAGTGAAATAAGTTACCATCAGTAAAGATTAGGAGACTGAATACACTTAGAACAAACAAATTGCTCCAGCTTTTTGGAGTTAAGAAGAGTTTAAAGATGAAGGAAAACTAAAGGCTGACTCATTGCTGTGCTTTCTGAGACAGTAACAACTGGCAGAAACTCACCTCAATGCCATTTTTGGGAGAGGCAATTGTGAGTTGGGATGTAGCAGGGGAATAAGTGACTTAGAATCTCTTTTGGCACATTGGAGCAAGAACACTTGAAGGCAACTCCAGGATCTGCACAGTTGCTAAATCAAGCAAAAGGTTGGCAGCACAGCAGGGCCTTTGTATCTAACAGAAGGCCCAAGGAGGAGGCTTAGGAGGGCCAAACCATGTTACTGTCCCAGAGGCTGGGTTAAGCATAAAGCTCTCAAGAGAAAGCTGGCCTCTGTCACAACCATGTAATGGAACATGAGGAGAAAATGACACATGAAGTTTCCTTGCTACAGCTGCCATTGGTTCACTGAACTGTGATGTAAAGGCACATAAGCAGCATTCATTTTTACAACTGAAGAAATTCCAACAACAACCAGGTGGACAGCAAGGGAAAACTTAGGCCTCTTCTAGTTACAGAGTGAGAAGTAAAGAAAAATCAATATGGGATTTTTCAAAAATGGGATGGCAAAACAAAGACATTAAAAATGCAGAAGAAGGACAAACATTTTGATACAAATTTGCTGTAGGACTTACAAAGCATTTTGATAACATCTGTTTTTGGGATTAAGTAAATACTTGGTGTTTCAGTGACTCTATGATAAAAGGTAAAAGACAAGATAACGAGGCATTATATTGAGAATGAACAAAAGAGTTTCTTGAAAGGCATGCAGAAATAAAGACTTGGATTAGAGTTTAATTAAATTAAAAATATAATTTCAGATTTAAAATCAGAATTAGAAGGACATAAATCAGAAAAGATTTTAGGAAATGATGTAATATATGCAGAAGACAGTTTTGAGATGCTTTCTTGGAATATAGAAAAAAGGCCATGAAATGTAAAGATGATAGGAAAATGTCAGATATGGCAGATATTAAAAATATAAATACATGCCATATAAAGAAATCAGGACAAAAGGAAAATAAGTTGCATTAAATAATTTTTACTCAATGGAAAACCTCCTGAATCTACAGGTCAAAAGTGCTCAGTGTACCTACAGTGAAAATCCTAGTAAGAAGAATAAATTTCACGGACAAAGGAAGAATCAATAGCGAGGGCCATGCCACCTGGAGCTTCTTTCTTCACCACAGATCAATAGCATTTGGACATGGCTCTGATGGGGCTAAGAGAGTAACATGGTGATACCAAATAGGAAACCAGCAGGTGTCAGGCTTTTCCTTGACATGACTTCCCACTAATGAGATGGGGTCACCCCAAAAATGATGGGCAGTAATATCAGCAAGAAGGATTCCCTCAGTCATACTGAGTACAAGGAGTGGAGAATCAAATACAGAAAGGTGGTTGTGGCTTCTCAACAAAGAGGTGGTTACAGAAAGACAATTGCTGAGATTTCCCCCAATCCCAGATCCTCTCTCAGGCTGCAAGACTGTGAAACCTTTTTTCATTTTAGAATTTAAGAGCACTTTAATGGTGTTCAGGGCATCAGGGAAAGGATCTAGGAAGAAATTAACCAGATCATTTTGAGGGTAAATGAAAGTCCAGGTTAAAGTTATTTTCATTCAAAGATGAAAAATAAAGTCAAACAAAAAAGATTGGTATCTGACATAGAAATTATGAAGTGATTCTGAAAGATAAAATAGAAGTAGAAAGAGGCAGAAGAAAAGCATGTTTTTTGAGAATAATTTTCAGCAAGAAACAGAAATGCTCCTACACAGTGCTGTCAGTTAAAGAAAACATGAACTTTTGAAGAAATAGTTGATTGATGACATATTAGAACAAGGAACTGAATTAAAAATAGAGCCAGCCCCATCAAACAAAGTAGAGAAGAAAATGCCACAGCACATCTTAAAATGTTGTTAAAGATGTGCAAATTAAAACCACAGTGAGATACCACTACACACTCACTAGAATGGTTGTAATCCTAAAGACTAGCAATATCAAGTGTTGGCAAAGATGCGGAGAAACTGAAACCTTTTTACATTACTGGGTGGAATGAAGAATGGAGAAGCCACTGTGGGAAACAGTTTCAGTTTCATAGAATTTAAAAACCTATACTTTCCAGATGTCATAACAATTCTTTTCCTAGGTACCTACCCAAGAAAAGACTTGTTTGCAAATGTTCATAGTAGCATTATTTATAAGAGCCCCCAAACCTCCAAAATCCACTGTCTGTTAACTGGTGAATGAATAAACAAACTATATATATATATGTACACACACACTACTCAACAATTGGAAGAAATAAGCTACAGACACATGCCACAACATAGATGAACCTGAAACACATTATGCTGTCCTGTCCTTTATTTGTATAATGTATCTGTTTTGAAAAACCCCAAAGCTGGATTAACTCAACTATCTGCCTTTGCCTTGCCTGCATGCAGGTACGTCCTTCTGTGAGCAAAAATTCACAATCTGATCAAATTTTTGCCACTATAAGTTTATGATTACCAGTTTCCTCAGCAACTCAAACTCTGGCCCTACACAATTGTTTCATATTTTCTTCTCCTTAGACATTTGACACCTCCTTTTCCCAATTATTCCTATAGTACTCTAAGCAGATTAAGATACAATACCTCTTACTTGACAGATAAAATAGATGCTTTCAGATAAGACTTCTGTGCACTTCCCTTCACCAAATTTGTTAACCTGCAATTTTGTTTTTCCTTTATTTTTCATCTTTCTCACCTATTTGAAGAATTGTCTCTCTTCTTATCTATTTTCCCACCTATATTATCTACTAGTAATTTATACTTTCTTGCTTCTGAATCTTCAACACGTCCCTTTCTTATATTAACTTCCATAAATATTTAAATTGATAATGTCTTTCCCATCTTAAAAAAATCTCAGTCTGACTCGCTTTTTTTTCTGTACAGACACCTCTCTCTTCCCATTCACAGCAAAGCTTCTTAAATCTTAGTGATTATCTCCATTTCTTCTCTTCTTTTTCTTTCCTCAGTCTATTCTAAAATATCTTTTATCATGCTACTGTAACTGTACGTGTTAAGTTCACCAATGGTCTTCCCGTAACTTATTCCCACAGTCGTTTTTCCATCCTTATTTGCCCTCTCAATAGCATTCAAAGTTATTGACCATTCTCTGTTTCTTGAAAGCTTTTTCCCTTGGTTTCCATGACAGCACACTCTCTCGGGCTGCTTTACTCCTCTCTGTTGATCCTTCCCAGTGTCTCTGGTAGTTCTACCTCTTTTAATCCAATCTAAATATCAGTATGTTAAGCTTGCTTCTTTCCTGTATATACTCTGTCTGAGTTATGTGACTCATTCTCACTGCTTAACTTAGCATCTATATTCTAACGATCCTTAAAAGTCTATTTCTAGCCTGCACCTTCTTCCAGGGTTCTTGACCTGTATTTGCAGCTGCCTATTGAATATCGCCAGCTGAAAGTCTCACTAGTGCCTCAAACTCAACATATTTATAGTGTAATCCATCATATCCAATCCCCACTAACAAGTCTGCACCAACATTAGTTGCCCGCTTCTCATCAAATGCTATTACCATCTCCCTAGTTTAAAAAGCCAGAAACTTTAGAGTGATCTTTGATTTTTCCTCTCTCTTTCCTCCTCTCATCCAACCAGTGAACAAGAACCCTATATTTTATGCTCAAATTATCTCTTAAGTCCATTCACTTCTCTTTAGTCCTACTGCCATTCACTAGTCTCTGTCACCATCATCTTTCATGTAGATTACTTAGATAGCATCTGAATTGGCTCACTATTGTCCCTTTCTATACCATTCTCCATTTATTGTTACAGAAATATTTTTAAAAATATAAATATGATTATGTTACATATCTACTTAAAATTTTTCTATGGTTTCCTACTACTTCGAAGTGCCAAGTCCTTAACGTAGATCCCTATATTTTCTTTGGACTTTGCTTACTTCCCTTCTAGCTACAGTCATTCATATAATACATATATATTAAGTGTCTATACATACTTATTAGTGCTGGGAACTACAGTGAACAGATTTCTGCCTATGTGGAGCTTACATTCTAGTGGAAGGACAGAGTATCAGTTCTTCAAGGAACCTCTTTCTTAATCATACACCAGGTGAACCTTTGACTGAATGCACCTAAAATATACAGAACTACTGTCTCAGAACTACCAATCAAATTATGATTACTTGCTCAGTGTCTTCATTTCTTATCAGGCTGTTAACTCTATGGGGGAAAGAATTTGTTCTTGCTCACTACTGTGTTTTATAGCACTTAGCACAGTATATGGTAAAGTTACAGTAAATATTTATAGAATGACTAGCTGGGATAAATGTCTATTTTAACCACAATTATTTATTAATTTATTTTATTGTATTTTAAGTTATGGGGTACACGTGCAGAACGTGAAGTTTTGTTACATAGGTATACATGTGCCATGGTGGTTTGCTGCACCCATCAACCCGTCATTAACATTAGGTATTTCTTCTAATGCTATCCCTCCCCTACCCACACCCCCATTTCCCAGCAGGCCATGGTGTGTGATGTTCCCCTCCCTGTATCCATGTGTTCTTATTGTTCAGCTCCCATTTATGAGTGAGAACATATGATGTGTAGTTTTCTGTTTTTGCGTTAGTTTGCTGAGAATGATGGTTTCCAACTTCATCCAGGTCCCTGCAAAGGACATGAACTCATCCTTTTTTATGGCTGCATAGTATTCCATGGTGTATATGTGCCACATTTTCTTTATTCAGTCTATCATTGATGGGCATTTGGGTTGGTTCCAAGTCTTTGCTATTGTGAATAGTGCTGCAATAAACATACGTGCGCATGTGTCTTTATAGTAGAATGACTTATAATCCTTTGGGTATATAAACAATAATGGGACGACTGGATCAAATGGTATTTCTAGTTCTAGATCTTTGAGGAATTGCCACACTGTTTTCCACAATGGTTGAACTAATTTACACTCCCAAGAACAGTGTAAAAACTTTCCTATTTCTCCACATTCTCTCTAGCATCTGTTGTTTCCTGACTTTTTAATAATCGCCATTCTAACTGGCGTGAGATAGTATCTCATTGTGGTTTTGATTTGCATTCCTCTAATGACCAGTGATGATGAGCGTTTTTTCATGTTTGTTGGCTGCATAAATGTCTTCTTTTGAGAAGTGTCTATTCATATCCTTTGCCCACTTTTTGATATGGTTTTTTTTTGCTTATAAATCTGTTTAAGTTCTTTGTAGATTCTGGATATTAGCCCTTTGTCAGATGGATAGATTGCAAAAATTTTTCCCATTCTGTAGGTTGCTTGTTCAGTTTGATGATAGTTTCTTTTGCTGTGCAGAAGGTCTTTATTTTAATTAGATCCCATTTGTCTATTTTGGCTTTTGTTGGTATTGCTTTTGGTAATTTAGTCATGAAGGCTTTGCCCATGCCTATGTCTTGAATGGTATTGCCTAGGTTTTCTTCTAGGGTTTATATGGTTTTAGGTCTTACGTTTAAGTCTTTAATCCATCTTGAGTTAATTTTTGTATAAGGTGTAAGGAAGGGATCCAGTTTCAGCTTTCTGCATATAGGTAGCCAGTTTTCCCAACATCATTTATTAAATAGGGAATCCTTTCCCCATTTCTTGTTTTTGTCAGGTTTGTCAAAGATCAGATGGTTGTAGATGTGTGGTGTTATTTCTGAGGTCTCTGTTCTGTCCCATTAGTCTATATATCTGTTTTGGTACTAGTACCCTGCTGGTTTGGTTACTGTAGCCTTGTAGTATAGTTTGAAGTCAGGTAGTGTGATGCCTCCAGCTTTGTTCCTTTTGCTTAGGATTGTCTTGGCTATGCAGGTTCTTTTTGGTTCCATATGAAATTTAAAGTAGCTTTTTCCAATTCTGTGAAGAAAGTCAATGATAGGTTGATGGGAATAGCATTGAGTCTATAAATTACTTTGGGCATTATGGTTGTTTTCACGATATTGCTTGTTTCTATCCATGAGTGTGGAATGTTTTTTCATTTGTTTGTGTCCTCTCTCATTTCCTTGAGTTGTGGTTTATAGTTCTCCTTGAAGAGGTCCTTCACATTCCTTGTAAGTTGGATTCCTAGGTATTTTATTCCCTTTGTAGTAATTGTGAATGGGAGTTCACTCATGATTTGGCTCTCTGTTTGTCTGTTATTTGTTTATACGAATGCTTGTGATTTTTGAACATTGATTTTGTATCCTGGGGCTTTGTTGAAGTTGCTTATCAGTTTAATGAGATTTTGGACTGAGACAATGGGGTTTTCTAAATATACAATCATGTCATCAGCAAACAGGGATAATTTGACTTCCTCTAATCCTATTTGAAGACCCTTTATTTCTTTCTCATGCCTGATTGCCCTGGCCAGAACTTCCAATACTATGTTGAATAGGAGTGATAAGAGAAGGCATCTTCGTCTTGTGCCAGTTTTCAAAGGAAATGCTTCCAGTTTTTTTCCCCATTCAATATGATATTGGCTGTGGGTTTGTCATAAATAGCTCTTATTATTTTGAGATTCGTTCCATCAATACCTATTTTAATGAGAGTTTTTAGCATGAAGGGCTGTTGAATTTTGTCAAATTCTTTTTCTGCATCTCTTGAGATAATCATGTGATTTTGGTCATTGGGTCTGTTTATGTGATGGGTTATGTTTATTGATTTGCCTATGTTGAACCAGCCTTGCATCCCAGGGATGACACAGACTTGATTGTGTTAGATAAGCTTTTTGATGTGCTGCTGGATTTGGTTTGCCAGTATTTTATTGAGGATTTTTGCATCAATGTTCATCAGAGATATTGGCCTGAAATTTTCTTTTTTTGTTGTGTCTCTGTCAGGTTTTAGTATCAGGATGATACTGATCTCACAAAATGAGTTAGGGAGGAGAGGTCCTCTTTTTCTTTTCTTTTCTCTTCTTCTTCTCTTTTTTTTTTTTTTTTTTTTTTGTGGTGGAGACTCGCTCTGTCACCCAGGCTGGAGTGCAGTGGTGCCACCTCAGCTCACTGCAGGCTCCGCCTCCTGGGTTCACACAATTCTCCTGCCTCAGCCTCCCGAGTAGCTGGGACTATAGGCACCCATCACCATGCCCGGCTAATTTTTTGTATTTTTAGTAGAGACAGGGTTTCACTGTGTTAGCCAGGATGGTGTCAGTCTCCTGACCTCGCGATCCACCTGCCTCGGCCTCCCAAAGTGCTAGTATTACAGGCGTGAACCACTGTGCCCGGCCAAGGCCCTCTTTTTCTATTATTTGGAATAGTTTCAGAAGGAACGGTACCAGCTCCTCTTTGTACGGCTGATAGAATTCTGCTGTGAATCCGTCTGGTCCTGGACTTTTTTTGATTGGTAGGCTATTAATTACTGCCTCAATTTCAGACTTTGTCATTGGTCTATTCAGGGATTCAACTTCTTCCTGGTTTATTCTAGGTAAGGTGTATGTGTCTAGGAATTTTTTCATTTCTTCTAGATTTTCTAGTTTATTTGCATAGAGGTTTTTATAGTATGCGCTGATGGTAGTTTGTATTTCTGTGGAATCGGTGGTGCTATCCACTTTATCATTTTTTATGCATCTGTTTGCTTCTTCTGTATTTTCTTCTTTATTAGTCTTGCTAGCAGTTTATCTATTTTGTTGATCTTTTCAAAAAACCGGTTCCTGAATTCATTGATTTCTTTGAAGGGCTTTTCATGTCTCTATCTCCTTCAGTTCTGCTCTGATCTTAGTTACTTCCTGTCTTCTGCTAGCTCTTCAATTTGTTGCTCTTGCTTCTGTAGTTATTTTAATTGTGATGTTAGGGTGTTGATTTTAGATCTTTCCTGCTTTCTCTTGTGGGCATTTAGTGCTATAAATTTCCCTCTACACACTGCTTTAAATGTGTCCCAGAGATTCTGGTACATGTGTCTTTATTCTCATTGGTTTCAAAGAACGTCTTTATTTCTGCTTTCATTTTGTTATTTACCCAGTGGTCATCTAGGAGCAGGTTGTTTAGTTTCCATGTAGTTGTGTGGTTTTGAGGGAGTTTCTTAATCCTGAGTTCTAATTTGATAGCACTGTGGTCTGAGAGACTATTGATTATGATTTCTGTTCTTTTGCATTTTCTGAGGAGTGTTTTACTTCCAATTTTGGGTCAATTTTGGAATAAGTGCGACATGGTGCTGAGAAGAATGTATATTCTGTTGACTTGGGGTAGAGAGTTCTGTAGATGTCTGTTAGGTCTTGGTCCAGAGCTGAGTTCAAGTCCTCAATATCCTTGTTAATTTTTTGTCACGTTGATCTGTCTAGTGTTGACAGTGGGGTGTCAAAGTCTCCACTATTATTGTGTGGGAGTCTAAGACTCTTTGTAGTTCTCTAAGAATTTGCTTTATGAATCTGGGTGCTCATGTATTGGGTGCATATATATTTAGGATAGT
Organism: Theropithecus gelada; assembly: GCF_003255815.1. Lineage (NCBI taxonomy): Eukaryota > Metazoa > Chordata > Mammalia > Primates > Cercopithecidae > Theropithecus > Theropithecus gelada. The sequence continues at coordinate 40,234,089 of NC_037683.1, read as the reverse complement.
TAGTGCTTTTTGTCACTTTGATCCCTTTACTATTATGTAATGCCCTTCTTTGTCTCTCTTGATCTTTATTGGTTTAAAGTGTTTTATCAGACACCAGGATTGCAACCCCTGCTTTTTTTGCTTTCCATTTTCTTGGTAAATATTCCTCCATCCCTTTATTTTGAGCCTATATGTGTCTTTGCATGTGAGATGAGTCTCCTGAATACAGCACACCAATGGGTCTTGACTGTTCATCCAATTTGCCAGTCTGTGTCTTTTAATTGAAACATTTAACCCATTTACATTTAAGGTTAATGTTGTTATGTGTGAATTTGATCCTGTCATTATGATGCTAGCTGGTTATTTTGCCTGTTAGTTGATGTGGGGGTCATAGTTTTGATGATCTTTACAATTTGGTATGTTTTTGCTGTGGCTAGTACTGGTCATTCCTTTCCATGTTTAGTGCTTCCTTCAGGAGCTCTTGTAAGGCAGGCCTGGTGGTGACAAAATCTCTCAGCATTTGCTTTTCAGTAAATGATTTTATTTCTCCTTCAGTTATAAAGCTTAGTTTGGCTGGATATGAAATTCTGGATTGAAAATTCTTCTCTTTAAGAATGTTGAATATGGGCCCCCACTCTCTTCTGGCTTGTAGGGTTTCTGCCGAGGGATCTGCTGTTAGTCTGATGGATTTCCTTTTGTGGGTAACCCGATCTTTCTCTCTGGCTGCCCTTAACATTTTTTCCTTTATTTCAACTTTGGTGAATCTGATGATTATGTGTCTTGGAGTTGCTCTTCTCAAGGAATATCTTTGTAGTGTTCTCTGTGTTTCCTGAATTTGAATGTTGGCCTGCCTTGCTAGGTTGGGGAAGTTCTCCTGGATAATAACCTGAAGAGTGTTTTCCAACTTGGTTCCATTCTCCCTGTCACTTTCAGGTACACCATTCAAATGTACATTTGATCTTCTCACATAGTCCCATATTTCTTGGATGCTTTGTTCATTTCTTTTCACTCTTTTTTTCTCTATTCTTGCCTTCTTGTTTTATTTCATTGAGTTGACTTTCCAGTTCTGATATCCTTTCTTCCACTTGATCGATTTAGCTATTGATACTTGTCTATGCTTCACGGAGTTCTTGTGCTGTGTTTTTCAGCTCCATCAGGTCATTTATGTTCTTTTCTAAACTAGTTATTCTAATTAGCAATTCATCTAACCTTTTTTCAAGGTTCTTAGCTTCTTTGCATTGGGATAGAACATGCTTCTTTAGCTCAAAGGGTTTGTTACTACCCATCTTCTGAAGCCTACTTCTGTCAATTTGTCAAACTCATTCTCTGTCCAGTCTTGTTCCCTTGCTGGTAAGGAGCTGTGATCCCTTGGAGGAGAAGAGGCATTCTGGTTTTTGGAGTTTTTTTTTTTTTTTTTTTTTTTGGTTTCTCCCCATCTTTGTGGATTTATCTAGCTTTGGTCTTTGATGTTGGTGATCTACGGACTTCTGAGTAGATGTCCTTTTTGTTGATGTTGCTCCTATTCCTTTCTGTTTGGTAGTTTTCCTTCTAACAGTCAGGTCCTTCTTCTGCAGGTCTGCTGGAGTTTGATGGAGGTCTACTCCAGACCCTGTTTGCCCGGTTATCACCAGTAGAGGCTGCAGAACAGCAAAGATTGCTGCCTGTTCCTTCCTCTGGAAGCTTCATCCCAGAGGGGAATCTGCCAGATGCCCGTTAGAGTTCTCCTGTATGAGGTGTCTGCCGGCCAGTACTGGGAGGTTTCTCCCAGTTAAGATACACAGGGGTCAGGGAACCACTTTAAGAGGCAGCCTGTCCCTTATCAGAGCTCCATCTATGCTGGCAGATTCCCTGCTCTCTTAAGAGCTGCCAGGCATGGACGTTTAAGTCTGCTGAAGCTGCACCTACAGCCACCCCTTCCCCAGGTGCTCTGTCCCAGGGAGATGGGGGTTTTATCTATAAGTCCCTGACTTTTTTTCAGAGATGCCCTGCCCACAGAGGAGGAAATCTAGAGATACAGTCTGGCCTAGCGGCCTTGCTGAGCTGAGGTGGGCTCCGCCCAGTCTGAACTTCCTGGCGGCTTTGTTTACACTGTGAGGGTAAAAATGCCTACTCAAGCCTCAGCAATGGCAGATGCTCCTCCCCCTACCAAGTTTGAGCATTCCAGGCCGACCCCAGACTGCTGTGCTTGCAGCAAGAATTTCAAGCCAGTGGATTTTAGCTTGCTGGGCTCCGTAGGGGTGGGACCCGCTGAGTCAAGCACTGGAGGGAATCTCCTGATCTGTCGGTTGTGAAGACCGTGGGAAAAGCGCAGTATCTGAGCTGGAGTGCACTGTTCCTCCTGGTATAATCTCTCACAGCTTCCCTTGGCTAGGAAAGGAAAATCCCCCAAACCCTTGCACTTCCCAGGTAAGATGACGCCTCACCCTACTTTGGCTCGTCCTCCATGGGCTGCACCTATTGTTCAACCAGTCCCAATGAGATGAACCAGGTACCTCAGTTGGAAATGCAGAAATCACCCACCTTCTGCATCAGTCTCGCTTGGGAGCTGCAGACCAGAGCTGTTCCTATTTGGCCATCTTGCCAGCAAGTTCCTACCACAATTATTTTTAATGGTGGAAGTACTGCTGATGATCTTCATTTTTTTATTTGAAAAAAATTTAAATTAATATAAACTATTTTATATCAAGAAAAAAATAAACAATATGTAATTCAAAAGTCAATGGATCTGAATCCAAGTGATTTTTGCCTATATAATCTTGAGGGAGTGGAAGGAAATTTGTTTGAATTACTTTGTTTTTATTCAAACTAGCAAAGCATAAACTAAATAATCTGCTTAGAATTGAGAAGCAAATTTTTGATGGGTTATTAGGTGACTGAATCAGATACAAAAATTTAGTTATATTTTTACAATTAAATGGTGGAAACTTGCATTTAAACTTTTAAAGAGACTGTAAGGTCATGTTAATTTGGCTTCTTAACAATTTGGTGCTTGTTAAATACTCAGCAAGGCTAGTGAACAGGTTACTGTTATTGTAGGAGTGGTTTCCAGACTTTTCTACAAAGTTGAGTTCAAGATGATCCTGTATGACCATGATCCCCCAAAGAATCAAGATTATAAATATGCATAACATAAAGGACTTGCCACTTAAAGACCATAGAAGGCATACCAGAAATGCACTGCAGGGCAAGTTTTGTGTATTGCTAATATCGACATTATTTAAAGGTGAATTAGTTTTTAGTTTAAATGTGAAACTCCATTATCAAGTTTCTGTAAGTCTTAAAAAACAATTTATTCATTTACCTCCTCTGTATGTTTTTATACAGTATTTAATCTCTGACTTTTCTTCAAGATTGCTGACATTGTTGAAAACTGGATCACTTAATCAGTGGATGGCATAAAATGAAAAAGAAATCACTTTTCGTGCTGCATGTCATTTTGCAATTACATAACTCTCCAGTCTCTTTTAAGGCAAATGTGAAAACCAAAGGGAGGAGGATTATCTAGCATATATTATGAATTTGAAAGAAGTCCTTTGATTTACTTCAATGAATAGTACTCTTTCGATTACTCTTTGCATAAGCTATACTGAGCTTCTGCTCACATCATGTTGGTAACAATATTTTACAATATCATCTTTGGCTTTAGTGTTACTTTTTTGTTTTGGTTTTGGTGTTATTTTGAATCCTCTTCTATTATAGAAGAGTATTTATAGGACAGACTGCCATTATATATTATATATGTTTACATATGCACTCATACATTTGTAAAATTAACATCACTGCTTTATCACAATGCCATACCTGGGTACATTAGATTCTTCTTATAGTGTAGCATCAAGAAAAACTATGGAGTCAAAAGAGCTGTTTTCCTATCCTAAATCTGCCACTTATCAGCCATGATTTGGTACATCAACCTGTCCTTCATTTTTAGACCCCAGAAAGGGGATTTCATCATTGTCTAAATGTACGTAGAACAAAGTCAAGGAAATAAAAAAAAACCTGTTTGTTGAAAAGCATGATATCCAGGCAGACTGCTTCTCATTTATGATGAAAACAACAACAGCAACAGCAACAACCACAGCAACATCTGCCACAACAACATGAGGCCAACAAAAAAATTGCATCAGAACCAGGAAAAGGAAATAGCCTGACTCAGAGGCTGAAGCTAAAAATTATGTGCATATATATATATATGGAGAGAGTATATATTTATAAAAATATTTATATTTTATCATGTATATATTTCTTAAAATATTTATATTTTATTTATTATAGTGTATATTTATAAATATATTTAAACATAAAAAAGTTATAAAACATATGTACATATTTTAGAAAACTATTTGTTGATAAGAGGTATAGGTTTTTTGAAAAAGGAAAGAATAGTATAAGGAAAGAACAGATAGAGAAAAGGAAACAGAAGTCATAGAGACAAAGCAGAAATGTTTCCTGAGAGGAGTTTATAAAAAATGAAAAAGAGAATTAAAAATTAAAAAGAAAACCACACCTGGACAGTTACTGCTAAAATTTACTCAGATGAGAGGGAAACAATCTCATTGCATATGATGTTTACCTGCAAAGGATTAAAAATCCTCCTGACTCAGAATTCTCCTTAGAAAGGATAAATGCTTAAGAACAATGGCACAGTGATTTCAAATCTATAAGGAAACTTTTGAGACCTTACCAATGTAATGCCTATTTAAATTAGAGTTTATGTGTAAAGGCAAGGGAAATACATGTCAGGTATGTAAGGTATGAACAAAAGTTATTTGAAAATAAATTAGAGGAAAGATACTTCATTTCAGTGAAGAGTTTGCAAATGAGGGCAACAGGAGCCTTTGGTGAAAACCAGCCGACTTTGTTGAAAAATAAAACTGTGTTCCAGAGAATAAAGGGAGGGTTTGTCTTTTATTCAGAAAGTTTCTGTTCAGGTTCACTTATGTAAATGAAGTGTTCAAATTTGCTTACTCTGATTAGTTGGTGTTTGCTGAACTGTGGTCGATGCTTGCTGGGTTATGATTGGCCAGTGTAGGTCACAACCTATTGGTTAGCTCAGGTAGCATAAACACAGGTAGCTATGAAAGTTCCAAAGTTAAGATGTGCAGGTTCTTTTGGAACTCAGAGTACGTGTGTGACCTCTAGTAAGCAAATGGCTGTTTGGGTCTAACTTGAATTTAGGCCCAGTTAGTCACTTGGGATTAATCTTGAGGGACTGGCTCTTTCAAAGTTCAGAAAGGCATGGAGAAATACATACATATATTGGATGTTTTACTCCAATATTCCAAAAACAAATAAAACATGGTATAAATGAATTCGTGGGTTTTTTTAAACCAGTGAAACAATTAAGTCAAGCATTTATAGTAAAATGAGTTTTTAAATTAAATGAGGGTTTCAAAATGTTTTCTCCATGAGAAAATATGTAATCTTAAAATTTTATTAGCAATAATTTTGACCTAACATGTTATGTAAGGTGGGGATATATGTGGTGAAAAGTGTTCCGTGTAGTTTTACACACACATACACACACACACACTGCTCTTATGTGCTCAACTGCTGAACTCAGGCATGATAGTTTGCACATGTGCACCAGGTGCCCCACACCATTAAGCCATTAGTTTAAAGCTGGTATCTCTTTTGGAGCTTACATTCTGATTTGCTATATTATACCCATTCATAAATATTTTGAATATCATCCAGATTGAATGCATGAATGAATAAATACATTATTAGAGTTGATCTTTTCTTTATCCATACCCATGTATTCTTCCAGGTATCACCCTCACATTTAAGAATCTTTGAGTAAGTGTATATCTTATCAACACCCAATAAAATTATTCCTCTCCTTCCTTCACATAAGTCACAATATTCCATTCCATGCAGCTGTCTATCAAGTCTGAGGACTACAATGATGTTGCATTTTTTTTTTTTCCCCACAATATCGAGATTTCTTTGTTCTCTACTTACACTCTCCATAATGGTGTATAATCATCTAAGGCCATGACTATTATTTCTGAATCTTTTTAAGCTTGCTGTTTTGTGGACACCACTATGTACCAGGTCATTTCTACTGGGTCTCCATAATAAGTGGATACACACTTCAGTTTCTTATTTTCTCCCTCCCTCTTTAGAGACACATTGAATATTAAGATTAGAAGAGCTCTTAGACATTGTCTTGTCATTTAAAAAGTGGCTAGTATAAAATTGGTGTAATGATTTGGCTTAATTAAGCTTAATTGAGGCAAAACTTCAACTTGTGTCCAGATCCCCTGCTCCATTCTCAGGACCTTTTAACCAGGTTAGCTCATTTTTGGACAAAGATATGCTTCTATGAATTACTAACATGCACTGCATTTTTAGCCAAAAGCTTATCATTTTGCTGTTTTAGACTGTGGTCCAGAAATATGAATTACATTCTTTGACACCATCTGCATAGCCAGCCTTTCACCTCCCATAGCCTCCCTTCTCTTTGAAACTCCCAACTGTTAGTTGGAAGAAGCAATGACAACACCACCTGTGCCCTCACAGCTTCCTAATCAAGAATCTCCAGTCCCAAATGATGTTTCCTGGAAACTACTTTATTGTCTAATTAATTAATAATTAATATTTATTGAGCAGCTATTGTGTGCCAAAAACTGAGTCAGTTAGTTCTTGTCCAATTGAATAGTAATGAGTCTGGTAATAAACATAGTGAATATTTCTATTGCAATATGCAAACAAATGTTGCCTTTCTCCCCACTAAGGGTATCTCTGTCTTCCTTTGCCCATGCAGTTCCAGAGATACACCTAAGATAGCTAGAAATAAAATTTCCATTTTATTTTTTCAAAGCTTCTGTTTTTTTCTTTTAAAGGTGAGCACTATGTGTTTATTTATGCACACTGGGAAATTTAGATAAACAAAAAGAAAAGCATTTTATATTTACATGCTTTAATAAGATCTGGAAGGATGTATTCTGAATCACACCTCTCTGTGACACGAGACTTGAGGTGGGTAGAGGTGGCGACTGGAAAATACATTTTCTTTTGCTCCCATGAGGGGTTTGAGTGCACACTGTGGCCAAACAGATGAGCCACACACCTGTTGGACGTCCTGAGAGGGGGTGCAAGGGAACTCTCCTGTTTCAAAATTATGGAACTGCTGCTGGTATAGAAGTTATTTTCTCTATTTTACTGATGGAGAAATGGAAGTTTAGAGCATAAGTTCTTGTGCAAATTTACATCACTAGCAAATTCAAGTGCACGGTTGAATCCAGGTCTTCTGTATAACTTGCTTAGTGCTTGTTATCTGTCCCAAGCTGCTCATCTTCATGGAAAATCTAGAGTTACCTTTTTTTTTTTTTTTCACTTCAGTGATATGTGAGAGGAAAAATGATGAAAATATACTTATATTTTATTGTTAGGATTTTACCAGCTTGAGAATATGGCTTGCAGTCTATCAGTGTTTTCTCTATCTTGCTTTGACCCTGCTGAGAGAGTTTTGAAGGATGTTGTTACGTGTTGAATTGTGTCTCCCCACCAAGATATGTTGGAACCCTAACTTTCAGGACCTGAGAATGTGAATAATTTGGAGATAGGGTCATTGCAGATTTAATTAGTTAAGTTAAAATAAAGTCATTAGGATGGATCCTGATGAAATATGGCTAATGTCCTTATAAAAAGGAGAAATTTGGACACAGAGACATACACACGTACAAGGAAAATCAAACTGATGCATCTGTAAGCTAAGGAACACGAAAGATTGCCAGCAAACTCTTGGAGTAGATCTTTCCCTAGCGCCTTCAGAGAACTGTGCTAACATGTTGATCTTAGACTTCCTCATCTAACCTCCAGAACTGGGACAATAACTGTTTGTTGTTTAAAGCCACTCAGCTTGTGGTACTTTATTATGATAGCCTCCCAAAACTAATACACATGCTAAATTGGAAGACATATTTCTGATGTTCAGTAAATTGGCCTTTAGTAGAAATATACCTTTAAAGTTTAGTGAATTTAATTCTCCAAATTAGATGTTAAAATATATAATTCTTAAAAAAGGCCATCTTGCTCAGTACGTGTACATAGAAATTTATGAATCATGAAAATTTCATGGTCACTGTAAGAATGAAATAAAATATAAATTATTATGTTTTTTTCTTCTTCTGTATTTTAAAGGATCTATTTCATCATTTCACTTAAAGGTTAGATTTTCTGAGGTTTCAGATCTCCAGTTTGGGAATCGGGGAAGGAGTCATCTGTGTTTTGAAGCTTATCAATCAAATTAATTCTGATTTGGGAATTTAGAAATCAAGAAAGAAAGAAAATGAATTGGAATGGTATGGTGTATTATCCAAGGTTTAGTCTAGAAAACAGAAACCACTGTAGGTATTTCAAGCAAAAAGGAATTTAGGTAATTGGGTGCTTTCTAAACCATTGAAAAAGATAGGGGTATACAAGTTCAAGGATGGCCATCGCTAGCTCTCAGGTTCACTTTCAGAAAATCAGAAAGTTGCAGGAACCTCACAGAATTCCTGTAGCACCAAGTTAGGAGGTTCATGTAGAGGTCCTTTCAAATCCTGCATATACAGGAGCATATGTATATGTTCCCCCACTGCTGCTGGGGGAACAATGACATGGCAGTTCTTTCTCTCTTACCTTCTAATCATGCAAAGATTAGAAGTTTCTCATTGGCATTCTCTAACCAGAACTCTGCTGTAAGGATTCTGGGAAATGTAGTTCCCAGGCCATCATCCCTTGAGATACAAGTGAGAACATAAAGGGATTTTGGAGCTAAATTGCAAATGAATAATCTGCACAGTAAGCATATTAAATATGGGATCTTTTTTCTGTCTTAGTTCAACCTTTGAATTTTCCTAAAGTGCAGTTTCCATAATTATCAATTTTCAATATTTCTATTTTAAGTTCAAACTGTAAGGTCTAAATTTGCCTTTAAATCAGTACTGATTTTGTCAAATAAGAAAAAATGTTTATTTCTTGAAGAAAGAAAGGGCCTTAGGTTTTGGAGTAGCTGCGTTAATACTTAGTGTATATATATATATATATTTTTTTTGTTTTTTGATATTTTTAAATTTTTTTTAAAATTTATTTATTATTATTATATTTTAAGTTGTAGGGTACATGTGCATAACGTGCAGGTTTGTTACATATGTATACTTGTGCCATGTTGGTGTGCTGCACCCATCAACTCGTCATTTACATCAGGTATAACTCCCAATGCAATCCCTCCCCCCTCCCCCCTCCCCATGATAGGCCCCGGTGTGTGATGTTCCCCTTCCTGAGTCCAAGTGATCTCATTGTTCAGTTCCCACCTATGAGTGAGAACATGCGGTGTTTGGTTTTCTGTTCTTGTGATAGTTTGCTAAGAATGATGGTTTCCAGCTGCATCCATGTCCCTACAAAGGACACAAACTCATCCTTTTTGATGGCTGCATAGTATTCCATGGTGTATATGTGCCACATTTTCGTAATCCAGTCTGTCACTGATGGACATTTGGGTTGATTCCAAGTCTTTGCTATTGTGAATAGTGCTGCAATAAACATACGTGTGCATGTGTCTTTATAGCAGCATAATTTATAATCCTTTGGGTATATACCCAGTAATGAGATGGCTGGGTCATATGGTACATCTAGTTCTAGATCCTTGAGGAATCGCCATACTGTTTTCCACAATGGTTGAACTAGTTTACAATCCCACCAACAGTGTAAAAGTGTTCCTATTTCTCCACATCCTCTCCAGCACTTGTTGTTTCCTGACTTTTTAATGATCGCCATTCTAACTGGTGTGAGATGGTATCTCATTGTGGTTTTGATTTGCATTTCTCTGATGGCCAGTGATGATGAGCATTTTTTCATGTGTCTGTTGGCTGTATGAATGTCTTCTTTTGAGAACTGTCTGTTCATATCCTTGGCCCACTTTTTGATGGGGTTGTTTGTTTTTTTCTTGTAAATTTGTTTGAGTTCTTTGTAGGTTCTGGATATTAGCCCTTTGTCAGATGAGTAGATTGCAAAAATTTTCTCCCATTCTGTAGGTTGCCTGTTCACTCTGATGGTAGTTTCTTTTGCTGTGCAGAAGCTCTTTAGTTTAATTAGATCCCATTTGTCAATTTT
>NC_037683.1:40198374-40219009 GCF_003255815.1 Theropithecus gelada | reverse complement strand
CCCTGCTTCAGCTCTCGCTGGTCGGGCTGCAGCAGCTGACCAGCACCGATCGTCCGGCACTCCCCAGTGAGATGAACCCAGTACCGCAGTTGAAAATGCCGAAATCACGGGTCTTCTGTGTCACTCGGGCTGGGAGTTGGAGACTGGAGCTGTTCCTATTCGGCCATCTTGCTCCCTGCTCACTTAGTGTATATATTAATCTGATCAGATATTTAAACATCAATCAAGATGACAGGCTTCTGCTAAGTTGACAGAAATATTTATTGAGGTTACTTGCTCTATATGTGAGAAGAGGCGAGAATTTACAAGAGTTTACTAGCACCTTGCTCATTGCCCTATGCTAACAGCTCTCCCTTAAATGAAATCCTCAAGGCTAAAACATATGTCATAGTTGCAATTTTCTGGCAATGTCTGTGAAGACATCCTTGCCATAGTGTTACAGTCAGTGTAAAAGACCTGAGTCAGAAAAACTGGGAGTCCCAGACTAGAGAAATAAAGGGAGGGAGACAAATGGGAAGATGGCATACAATGAAATTTTATTTTATTTTATTTTAAATTTTATTTTATTTTGTTTATTTTATTTTATTTTGGCAGAGTCTCTGTCTACAGCTAAGGCTGGAGTGCTGTGGTGCAATCTCGGCTCACTGCAGCCTCCACTTCCCAGTTCAAGCAATTTTCCTGCCTCAGCCTCCCGAGTAGCTGGGACTGTAGGCATGTGCCACCATGCTTCACTGATGTTTGTATTTTTAGTAGAGAAGGGGTTTCACCATGTTGGCCAGGCTAGTCTTGAACTCCTGGCCTCCAGTGATCTGCCTGTCTCGGCTTCCCAGAGTGCTGGTATTGCAGGCATGAGCTACCATGCCCAGACTGAATTTTATTTATTTGTTGTTTCTTTCTGCCCATACATGTAAGTCACATAATCTTGAGGTGCTTTGTCTATTTTGTTTACTTTGGTGTTCTCAGGTTTAGAACCTGGCATTTAAAAGCTACTTAAATATCTGCTGAAAAAAAAAATGGAGCCTGGGAATTAGCATTTTAAAAATATTTAGGGATTCTGATGCAGGTGGTCCTAGGAATACACTTTGGCAAATAAATACTGGCTGAAATTATAGAATAGTTTGAAAGAAAGATAGTTATACTTTTGTAAGGACAAGTAATTAATTTATAAGAACAGTGATTTTTTACCTCTATGGTCTCAGAGGTGGATATGATTTCTTAAGACATAAAAAAAGATCATAAAAGAAGAGACTGATAAATTCAATTAAATTAAAATAAGGTTTTTTTAATTCACTACAAAACACCATAAGCAGGATGAAAAGACAAGTCATAAACTAAGAAAAGTAATTTGCAGCACATGTAACTGGCAAAGGACCAGTATCTTTAATATATAAATTACACCAACGAATCAGTAAAATCAGTAAGAGAAAGAGGCAATCTGATATAAAAATTTCTAAGACTTGGACAAGCATTTCACAAAATAAATCCAAATGGCTAGTAAACATATGATAATGTGCTCAATTTTATTGATAATCATTGAAATGTAAATTAAAGTTGCAATGATATAACATTCCCATTCACTAAATTCACAAAATTTAAAAGACAAATCTACCAATATTAACTGTTGAAGTGAGTATAGATCAATGGAAAACTATACCTTGCTGAGGGAACTATAAATTGATACAGCCATTTTGGAAATTATTTTAGTACCTGTAAACTTGAATATGCTCCAGGTCCCAGTATTTCTCTTTCTAGGTATATTCTAGAGAAACTCTTGTTTATGAACACCACACATGTGCAAAAATGTTTCTAGCAGTGTTATTTGTAATAGAAAAATACTGGTAACAGCCCAAATGTCCATTATCATGAGACTAGATAAATAAAATGGAATAATATACAGTAGTGAAGATGAACAAATCACAGCTATACAGCTATAGCATGAATAAATCTTAAAACTTAATACTGAATGAAGAAAGCAGATTACAAAATCTGCTTTTCATACAGTACAATGTCATTTTAAAAAAAGTTTGAAAAAACAAAGCTTAATTTAGTGTTTAAGAATACATACATATGGAATAACACTATAAGAAAAGCAAAGGAAAGATAAACACAAAATTTCAGGATAGTGGTTAGTTCTGGTGGGGATGGGGAAAGAGGCAGATGAGGGGATAAGAAAGGGGCATGCAGGTGAATACAAGGATGCTGGAAATATTCTGGTTCTTAGGCCAGGTGGTAGTGTCATAGGATATTTATTTCATTGTTATACTTTATAATGTATGTACATAAGGCTTTCTTTTGTCCATGTGCAATATTATATAATTAAAAATCCAATAAGCAGGATGATTTATAACTAAGGAAATTTATAGTTTGTGGCTACTAGATTGTAAATTCTTTGAGGGCAGCTATTTGGCAAAAACAAAATATTCAACAATAATTGGACTCAACAATGAATGAAGAATGTTGTGGTATGTGTATGCTGATACTTCTAGGAGTGCTTTAAAAATGTACTTAGAAGAGATTGAAGATTGATATCATATGTAGTCCCTCTGTCATTTTGTCTTAATATGCTTGAGATGGCATTTTTTTCCTCACATAATATGGGGAAATCATCTAACTTCATGAGAAATCTCAAATTAACGGGATTTGAATGAATATGCTTTTATTAATCTGTACGAAATTGATGACCATCTTGTGTAGAAACTCAGCATTTGGTCTATGCAGGTGTAATTGTTTTCCTGGAAGGAGCCAATAGGAAGAATTAGAAGATTTAATTTTCTGAAAATTTTCTTTTGGAGCCCCACCCACTTGCTCTAAATATGAAGTCAAAACTTTATGTACTAAATATGGTAAAAGGATATGTTGAAATGTAGAAACAGGATAAATCTATGGAAGGAAGTGTAGTTTTCTTGAGAATGATCTTTCTAGAGATTATTTGGGCCCTTTATCCCAAAGAGATTCTTCTGTACCTCAAACAATAGGTCTGGGATAAAATAGCCTTGAGCTGCATGCATACAGATTTGAATTCTGCCTGCCACACTTAGAAGAATCTGACAGGGAGACACATTCATATCATATTGTAGGAGTTTTTGAGGTCACAAATATTTAACAGTTAGTCTAAGGCCACTATTGGTCCTTAGGATAGACTGGTCGGCGGATTTCACAGTGAGACCAGGTTGGACATCCAAACCAGAAGAACCTAGAACAAGTGAAGTCCCAGATTTTGTGGCCAGTATGTTAAGGATGGGCATTTAGAGGACCCAAATTGTGGTCAGTGAGGTTTTCATCCTGAGCAGTATTGCCAAATGTGAGGTCACGTAGACCCTTAGTGAATCATGATGTGGTTTTGCTGCTGCAGTTGAGAAGGTAAGTAACAAATGAGATAAGGTATTATCAGGTTAATACCTTATACACAGAAGCAAGTAGCTGCCTTTTTAGTGGGTGGAGAGAGCATGGCATTCACAGAGGGGACAGGGAGACTGAGCTCAGGATGGGGTAACACAGCATGCACATATGCAGAGGCCACCAAAGCCATGCTGCTACAGTATAGGGGTAGCAAATCTGTATTACACAAAGAGATTTTTAAAAGAGTATTGTTATAATTATCCCAGTCTTGGGACAGAGTGTAAGAGGAAGAGGTCATTAAAAGCTAAAGATGTTTAGGACTGGAATGAGATTAAGGTTTAGGGAAAGAAAGTAGAGAAAATATTATACTCTTCAGCAAATGCATCTTTTTGTTTTGCGTTCTGGATTTTGCCTTCACTAAGCAATAGAAAATAGTTGAATTAATATGAAGAAAGCCCCTGCTTTAGTTGGCTCTCTCCTAGGAGGGAATATGACATTGAGAAAAGGGATCTTATTTATGCTTGCTGGGTTAATGCTGAGACTTGACATCTTTACCTTGGACCAGCTCTTGAAGTTGGTAAACCAATGCCAACCAACCTTTGTTCAAGAAGGGGCACCAACACTGGATGCACCACCGGTGACATCTGTTCCCATGGAGGATTCTTGGATATAGAGAGTGTGGAGCTGTGAGACTAGTAGAGGGGGTGAGTGGAGATGGGTCCTTGATGGCACTATTGCTTCTATTGACTGTTGTCTTCCAATACTTAGGCTTTTGCTTCAAGATCTGGGTATTTTAGGTATTCAATAAGTGTAATGATTAATACTGAGTGTGAATTTGATTGGATTGAAGGATGCAAAGTATTGACCCTGGGTGTGTCTGTGTCTGTGAGGGTGTTGCCAAAGGACATTAACATTGGGGTAACACCCTCTGTGGGCTGTGAAAGGCAGACATACCCTTAATCTGGGTGGGCATCATCTAATCAGCTGCCAGAGAGGCTAGAATATAAAGCATGCAGAAACATGTGAAAATATGAGACTGGCCTAGCCTCCCAGACTACATCTTTCTCCTGTGCCAGATGCTTCCTGCCCCCCAAACGTTGGATTCCCAGTTCTTCAGTTTTGGAACTCGGACTGGCTCTCCTTTCTCCTCAGCTTGCAGATGGCCTATTGTGGGACCTTTTGATCATGTGAGTTAATACTTAATAAAATGCCCTTTATATATGTATATATCTATCCTATTAGTTCTATCCCTCTAGAGAACCGAACCCTGACTAATACAATAGGCTCCTGTGAGTGGATTTCAGAGGCTTGTTAAAAAATACTCCCTATGCTCTAGGTAACTCAGTAGTCAGCAGAATGATTCTGTAAGTATCAAACACTAGGAAGGATAATGTGATGGCCTCTGAGGCACTAAGGTCTCTAAATTAGTTTGAGAGCAGGAGGCGAAGATAAAGAAAAATAATTAGATCTATAAGCAAATTTAAGACTCTCATTATAAAGTATTAACTTGATAATAGCTTATAATGAGAGGTTATAAGGTATTATCTTATTTGTACTTTCTTTAAACAGAAAGTAATTGAAGATTGATCCCAGATTTGGTATAAGATTTTATCTTAAATCCAAGATTTGTAATTGCTAGACTGTAAGTTATCACGTCAGGAAATTTCAGTATTCCAGTCCTGGGGAAAATGATTGTTTTTTTCCTAGAGTTAATCTTTTTTACTTGAAAACTGCAATTTTTCGCACAGTTCTTGGTCCTTAGGATACAATGATGGTTTGATAATCTCATCCGACTTAGTTACAGAGTCTCTATAGTAGCCCCAACAATACGCTGAATAGACTTAGTTGTGCTGACTGCACAGTAGAGAAATGATTAATAGCAAAACAGCCAGATCTGCCCAAAGTGATTGCACCACACCTCATCTCAGTTTCTCACATTTTTCATTAAAACAGTAGATTGATTTTTCCGCTTTCACAGCTTCTTCAGTGTAAGGTGGTGCATTTCTTGCCTGGCAGTTGTAAAGCTGAGCTCTTGTTATTTCTGTGTGTGTGTGCACATGTGAGTGTGGTTGCATATGTGCTATAGTGCAAAAGTTCTGGACTGGGTGGTAGGAAACCTACGTTTATTTTTACTTCCTGTACTCATGGTCTAGGTGACTTAGTGAAAACCACTGCCTCTTTGAACTTTTAAATTTTTCTTTTATTTATTATTATTATTTTTTATTCTTGCCTTCCTTAAAACGTGTATGAGAGCAACACTCACTCAGCATTGCTGGCTGAGCCAGCGAGATGCCATGGTGTAATGGTGAGGATCAGCAGTGCTCTCTGCTTTTCAGGTAGTGTTTCCACAGTTGCCTGAATATGGCTATTGTGAGCTTCAAGTGAGAATGTATCTGTACCAGAAAATCAACATCCTCCAATGAAATAACAACTTGTCTTCTAACAATGATAAATCTTGATGCCTTTTTAACATAAGATAAAAACATGCTAAGACAGCTGGGTGGGTGGCTCACGCCTGTAATCCCAGCACTTTAGGAAGCCGAGGTGGGTGGATTACTTGAAGTCAGGACTTTGAGACCAGCCTGGCCAGCGTGGTGAAACCCTGTCTCTACTAAAAATACAAAAATTAGCTGGGCGTGGTGGTGTCTGCCTGTAATCCCAGTTCCTTGGGAGGCTGAGGCATGAGAATCACTTGAAACCGGGAGGCAGAGGTTGCGGTGAGCTGAAATCGTGCCACTGCACTCTAGCCTGGGTGACAGAACGAGACTTTATCTCAAAAAACAAAAACAAACAAACAAACAAAAAACATGGTAACACATCTGACATTAATCTTTAGTCACTACTTTTCTCATTTGAGAGAGAATTAGGAAGAGATCAGTTAAACATCTTAAAGGTAAGGTTGAAAGTATATATATGGCTTTGGTCCTTTCTTTACACTTTTCTGTCTTCTCCACGAAATAATTGGCATCCACAGTGAGCCTCAGTGACTGACATTGGGAGCTTTCAGATGACTTCTGCATTAGCTGTCTGTATGACATTAGATTCAATCAGTAAATAGTAGATATTTTTATGTTGTTAGAGCTTCCAAATTTTATATTAGAATAGATGTTCTAGCTTCTAAAGGAGTTGCCTTGAAGTACATGAGTTTAGAGGTCACAGAAAGCCTATCTTCATTTAAGGAACATATTACATTTCAGGTATTTTAACTAATGGTGCCCATTACTAAACCCTGATGTAGTGGATTAATGGAATACCAGAACTGAAGGCCAAGATATTTTTTTTAATTAATTTTTTTTTAAGTTTCAATAGGTTTTTGGGTAACAGATGGTGTTTGGTTACATGATGAGTTTTTTAATAGTGATTTCTAAGATTTTGGTGCACCCATCACCCGAGCAGTGTACACTGTACTCAATGTATAGTCTTTTATCCCTTCCCCTCTTCCAATCCTTTCCTCAGAGTCCCCAAATTCCATTGTATCATTCTTATGGAAGGCCAAGATTCTTAAGGGAAATTGATACCTTCATGAAGGAAAGTCTAATGTTTTCTGTCTCATAGAGTTCCCTAATTATGAGCCACAAATAGAAAGGAGATCCTTGTGTAATTGGTAGGAAGAGAATTCCCAGTTTTAATCATAACTAAAAAAAATTCTGTGACTCGTGAGTTTAGCCAGAAAGGTGAGGTGACTTTTCTGTATCTCCATATGTCAGTGCCCAATAAACTCTCTCCATAGCTGCTGTATTAGTCATGTTCTCCAGAGGGACAGAACTAATAGGATATATGTATATATGAAAGGGGGTTTATTAAGGGGAATTGACCCACACAATCACAAGGTGAAGTCCCATGATAGGCCGTCTGCAAGTTGAGGAGCAAGGAAGCCAGTAGTGGATCAGTCCGAGTCCAAAAACCTCAAAAGTAGGGAAACTGACAGTGCAGCCTTCAGTCTAAGGCCCAAGAGCCCCTGGCAAACCACTGGTGTAAGTCCAAGAGTCCAAAAGCCGAAGAACATGGAGCTTGATATTCGAGGGTAGGAAGCATTCGGCATGGGAGAAAAATGAAGGTCAGAAGACTTGGCACCTCTGCTCATTCCACCTTCTTCTGCCTGCTTTTTCTAGCTGCGCTGGCAGCCGAGGGGATGGTGTCCACCCAGATTAAGGGTGGGTCTGCCTTTCCCAGCCCACTGTCTCAAAAGTTCATCTCCTTTGACAACACCCTCACAGAGACACCCAGGAACAATACTTTGCATCTTTTAATCCAATCAAGTTGACACTCAATATTAATCACCATACCTGCTTAAACTAGTGTTTGCTGTGCTTCACTATCTCAATTCAGTATGTACAAAAAGGTGCTCTATTTTTTTTTCCAGCCAAACCTTATTTTTTCTCCAGTGCACCATAACTCAATATATAGCACCAGCTACCCAAACCTTGAAAACCCAGGTGTTTCTGGTGTTTATTTCTCTTCTTCTCCATCTTCAATCATTCAGATATTCTTGTATATCTTATCTGTCCCTCCAATTTATTAACATTCCTCTATTTTCACTTTCTTTGTTCAGGCCAGTGGTCTTCAGAGTGTGGCATGTTCATTTGGGGATGTGTATAAGGCAATCTGTTGGGAAATATACTGAATTTTTACTGAAATGTGCATTCAAAATACTGAATTTTTGTCTCTATTTTATTTTATTTATTTTTGTTAATTAGTTTTATTAATGCAATAATACATATTTATAGTTTATATATATAAATTTGCATAAAATAAGAACACATTGTTCAAGATTATTTTAATGATATGAGTGCATGATCAAAACATTTAGGCAACAGTAGGTTAGGTCTTCATCATTTCTTTTTAAATTTTTTTTTGAGATAGAGTCTCACTCTGTCATCCAGGCTGGAGTGCAGTGGCCTTATCTCAGCTCACTGCAAGCTCTGCCCCCCCAGGTTCATGCCATTCTCCTGTCTCAGTCTCGTGAGTAGCTGGGACTACAGACGCCCACCACCACGCCCAGCTAATTTTTTTTTTGTATTTTTAGTAGAGACGAGGTTTCACTGTGTTTGCCAGGATGGTCTCGATCTCCTAACCTCGTGATCCGCCCACCTCGGCCTCCCAAAGTGCTGGGATTACAGGCGTGAGCCACCGTGCCCGGCCCATCATTTCTTACCTATACTGCTGCAATGGTTTGCTCTCTGCAAATGTTGATATGTTTGACTTTCCTCCAATCCCATCCACTGATGCTAGGTGTTTATTACTAAAATGTAAATCTGATCATGTTCCTCTCTTACTTTAAAACCTCAGTGGTTCCCAGTTTTCTCAGAATAAACCCTAGATATTAATGACCCTCAAATTCCTTCAAATGTCCTTTGCTTTCCTCCTCCAGCTTTGTTTCTAGCTGTTCACTCCTTTGCCTTCTAAGTTCCAGCCATACTGAGCTACTTACTCTTCAGATGTACCATTCTCTCCTCTCCTCTGTTTTGGATGTACTCATCCCTTTGTTTGGAAAGAGCTCTTGGTTTCCAGTTCAGTCCCACCTCTCCTAAGATTGACTTCGGATCTCAATGTAGATGCCACTTTCTCTAGGAGCTTTCCCTAACCACCTATATTGTGCTTCCTAGCACAATATGATATGTTTATGATAACTGTATGTTTATTTATCTCTCTCCTTGAGTAAAGAGTCAACATATTTTCTCACTGTTTTATCCTTGGGGCATAGTACAGTACTCAGTACATATAGCTCAAATATTTGTTGAGCAAATGGATAAAGTAATTAATATTGTCACCATATTAGTCAGAACTACAGTCTTGATGACCCATCTAATCTCCAAGACATATTCTAAATGTCCATATATTCAATATTTGTTTTAGACCAAACATGGAGATATTTATTTAAGAATACTATCTGCCACTGTAACCAGCCTCTGTTTTATGGGGAATCTCTCCCATTCTCCAAGGACAAAAGCTTGCATTGCTGCTATGAGGAATTATTTTTTTGTTTCCAATTTGCCATAAAAAGAAGAATGCACATTATAGTTGTCTATTACTTCTTTTTCTAAAAGGTGGCAAATTTTTGCACTTTTAGGACAAAAAGGCATTGCTAAGCCTTTTTGCTTGTAAGCATGGAAAGCAGTAAAAACCTGGCAGACAGGAAGTGTGATTCAGTTTCCTAGTAGTGGTTATTACTCAGAGTTAAGGACATTTCATCATTATCACTGCATTTATAATATGGTGTTTGATGGTTGGTGCTCCACTAACAAAGGAAAATACCAGGTGCAAATAAAGTCAGTAAAAAGAATATGTTCACTCTGAGTAAGTTAATTATCAAAAAACAATTTGTCTAATAGAATGTCTTGGAGATCTCAATGCAAGGACCATTTTGAAGCTTTCACCAGGAAAGGAGACCACATTATGAGAGATAAAATAAGCAAACACTATATCTGGTCATATTTTGATTTTAGGTTATTTATATTCTGTCGGGTCATTAAAATGATTTAAGGTATCTTACAAAAATCCACATATAGTAGTAGTAAGATAAAATAAATTGAAAATAGACATGAAAAATGAGACAGAAAAGAAAAAGTTAGGAAACTATGATGGAGTCTGGAATTAGCTTAGTACCAAAAAGGCAAAACTGTACAAATCCTGGAAGACAACCTAGGCAGTACCATCCTGGACATAGGAATTGGCAAAGATTTCATGACAAAGACACCAGAAGCAATTGCAACAAAAGCAAACATTGATAAATGGTACCTATTAAACTAAAGAGCTTCCGCACAGCAAAAGAAACTATCAACAGAGTAAAGAGACAACCTGCAGAATGGGAGAAAATGTTTGCAAACTATGCATCTGACAAAGGTCTAATATCCAGTATGTACAAGGAACTTAAATTTACAATAGAAAAACAATCCCATTAAAAAATGGGCAAGGGACATAAACAGACACTTTTCAAAAGAAGACATACATGCAGCCAACATGCATATAAAAAAAAGCTCAACATCACTGATCACAAGAGAAATGGAAATCAAAACCATAATGAGATACCATATCACATCAATCACAATGGCTATTAGTAAAAAGTCAGAAAATAACAGATGCTGAAGACGTTGCAGAGAAAAGAGAACACTTATACACTGTTGATGGGAGTGTAAAATTGTTCAGCCATGTGGAACGCAGTATGGCAACTCTTGAAGAGCTGAAAACAGAACTACTATTCAACCCAGCAATCTCATAACTGGGTGTATACCCAGAGGAGTAGAAATCATTCTGTCATAAAGACACAGGCATGTGAATGTTCACTGCAGCACTATTTAAAATAGTAAAGACATGGTATCAACCTGAATGCCCATCAATTACAGATTGGATATAGAAAATATGGTACATATACACCATGGAATACTAGGCAACCATAAAAAGAACAGGATCATGTCTTTTGCAGGAACATGGATGGGGCTGGAGATTATTATCAGCAAACTAACGGACGAAAAGGAAACCAAATTCTCACTTATAAAAGTGGGAGCAAAATGATGAAAACTCATTAACACAAGAAGGGGAACAACAGACCAACAGACACTGGGAGGTGTGGAGGGTGGGAGGAGGGAGAGGAGCAGAAAACCTTCACATGTACCCCCGAACCTAAAATAAAAGTTTATTTAAAAAAGGCATGCATGGGCCGGGTGTAGTGGCTCATGCCTGTAATTCCAGCACTTTGGGAGGCCGAGGTGGGTGGATCACGAGGTCAGGAGATCGAGACCATCCTGGCTGACACTATGAAACCCTTTCTCTACTAAAAATTCAAAAAATTAGCCGGGCGTGGTGGCAGGCACCTGTAGTCCCAGCTACTCAGGAGGCTGAGGCAGGAGAATGGCGTGAACCTGGGAGGTGGAGCTTGCAGTGAGCCAAGCTCGCATCACTGCCCTCCAGCCTGGGCGACAGAGCGAGACTCCGTCTCAAAAAAAAAAAAGTCATGCACTTGTCAGGGGAGGGATGAAAGTTGAATTGAACCTTCCTGTATGCCAGTATTCCAGGGAAATATGATTCACTATGCAATTCATAATGGTAATATAATGAGACATTCCTCTCATGGATATTTATAGATAGATCATTTTGAAATCTAGATAATGGCATCAACAATATTCATTTAAAAATTGTGATAAAGTACACATAACATATAAAATTTACCATTTTAGCTATTTTAAAATGTACAATTCAGTAGTATTAAGTACTTTCACATTATTGTGCAACCATCAGCACCCACGATCTATTTCCAGAACTTTTTCATCAGCTGAAAACCCCACACCCATGGAATAGTCACACCCCTGGCAAACACAATTTATTTATTTATTTATTATTATTATTATACTTTAAGTTCTAGGGTACATGTGCATAATGTGCAGGTTTGTTACATATGTATACTTGGGCCATGTTGGTGTGCTGCACCCATCAACTCGTCAGCACCCATCAACTCGTCATTTACATCAGGTATAACTCCCAATGCAATCCCTCCCCCCATCCCCCTCCCCATGATAGGCCCCAGTGTGTGATGTTCCCCTTCCCGAGTCCAAGTGATCTCATTGTTCAGTTCCCACCTATGAGTGAGAACATGCGGTGTTTGGTTTTCTGTTCTTCAGATAGTTTGCTGAGAATGATGGTTTCCAGCTGCATCCATGTCCCTACAAAGGACACAAACTCATCCTTTTTTATGGCTGCATAGTATTCCATGGTGTATATGTGCCACATTTTCTTAATCCAGTCTGTCACTGATGGACATTTGGGTTGATTCCAAGTCTTTGCTATTGTGAATAGTGCCGCAATAAACATACGTGTGCATGTGTCTTTATAGCAGCATGATTTATAATCCTTTGGGTATATCCCCAGTAATGGGATGGCTGGGTCACATGGTACTTCTAGTTCTAGATCCTGGAGGAATCGCCATACTGTTTTCCACAATGGTTGAACTAGTTTACAATCCCACCAACAGTGTAAAAGTGTTCCTATTTCTCCACATCCTCTCCAGCACCTGTTGTTTCCTGACTTTTTAATGATTGCCATTCTAACTGGTGTGAGATGGTATCTCATTGTGGTTTTGATTTGCATTTCTCTGATGGCCAGTGATGATGAGCATTTTTTCATGTGTCTGTTGGCTGTATGAATGTCTTCTTTTGAGAACTGTCTGTTCATATCCTTTGCCCACTTTTTGATGGGGTTGTTTGTTTTTTTCTTGTAAATTTGTTTGAGTTCTTTGTAGGTTCTGGATATTAGCCCTTTGTCAGATGAGTAGATTGCAAAAATTTTCTCCCATTCTGTAGGTTGCCTGTTCACTCTGCTGGTAGTTTGGCAAACACAATTTTTTTTTGTCTAAACAACATTTTTACAGTAAACACAATAAATAATTTCATAACCCTATGTATTATAATGCCACAGTTAGCAGTGCATGATAGCATGTCATTTCTGTCTTTATGTTCAAGTCTTTTATAATTCTGACTGTCTAGAAAAACTGATTTGGCAGAAGAAGAGAGGGTGGATGGCCTCCTTCACCTTGGAAACCACCAGGATCAACACCTTGGGAGAACTGTTTAATCTACATTATTGTGTTGGTAGAATTTCTACAGAGAGATATTTACCAGAGGACTATGGGTGTTAGTTTAGAGACTCAGAAAGACTTGGATCAAGTTAGGTGATGAGTGACTTATAGCCAAGAATTACTGAACTATCTTAAAACTTATCACAACCCTAATCATTAACTAAATTCTTGCTGTTGGTGAGGCTAATCTAGGTGAGGACCAGAAGGAAGCCACATTGTTTATCCTGAAAGAAAAAGAAACAAGTGTGAAGATTTGGAGAGCTGGAGTTGAAACAAGTATCACTCAGCCTACAGAGGTAAATTCTAGATAAGCAAGGGTTTGAAGGAGTTAGTGGGGATAGTGGGGATAGATGGGACTGGGGACTTTAAATTCAGCATGGGACTCAGTTTGTAACTGGGCTCTGTGATTTTTGCTTTCAATATGCCAAGAAGAAAGATTAGTTTATTCTTCCCTGTTCCAATATTTTATTAGAGTTCAGAATAAATGAGTAAGAGTAGGCATTTGATTCTGAACAAGTAAAATGAATCAAGATATAGAGGCTTTATATTTTGGGTTCTGCCCAGAATTATTTTTTTCTCAGCCATACTTTCCAGTCATTTGATGAGCTCTATTTATTTGGTGTCTTCAGTTTTTTTTGAATCTGTGACTTCTCTTCCTTTCTCAGTATTATTGTCCTAATTGAAGCCCTTATCACCTTTTGTCTGAATAACTACTCTAGCTTTTCAATTGGTCTTCCACTTTTCAAGCTCCTGACCATCTCTATTTAAACGGTTCAAACTTTTGCCAGAATAAATATCCTAAAACACTGTTTAGGTCACTCTGCTATTATCACTCTTCTCTTCATGGGCCTTCAATATAAGAAATAAGCATATGTTAATGGCACCATCAAAACAAGCAGAGAAGAGAAGATCATTCAAAAAGTTGTGCTTCAGCAAAAGAAACTACCATCAGAGTGAACAGGCAACCTACAGAATGGGAGAAAATTTTTGCAATCTACTTATCTGACAAAGGTCTAATATCCAGAACTTACAAAGAACTCAAACAAATTTACAAGAAGAAAACAAACAACACCATCAAAAAGTGGGCAAAGGATATGAACAGACAGTTCTCAAAAGAAGACATGCATACAGCCAACAGATACATGAAAAAATGCTCGTCATCACTGGCCATCAGAGAAATGCAAATCAAAACCACAATGAGATACCATCTCACACCAGTTAGAATGGCAATCATTAAAAAGTCAGGAAACAACAGGTGCTGGAGAGGATGTGGAGAAATAGGAACACTTTTACACTGTTGGTGGGATTGTAAACTAGTTCAACCATTGTGGAAAACAGTATGGCGATTCCTCAAGGATCTAGATCTAGGAATACCGTATGACCCAGCCATCCCATTACTGGGTATATACCCAGAGGATTGTAAATCATGCTGCTATAAAGACACGTGCACACATATATTTATTGTGGCACTATTCACAATAGCAAAGACTTGGAATCAACCCAAATGTCCATCAGTGACAGACTGGATTAAGAAAATGTGGCACATATACACCATGGAATACTATGCAGCCATAAAAAAAAATGATGAATTCATGTCCTTTGTAGGGACATGGATGCAGCTGGAAACCATCATTCTCAGCAAACTATTGCAAAAACAGAAAACCAAACACTACGTGTTCTCACTCATAGGTGGGAATTGAACAATGAGATCACTTGGACACGGGAAGGGGAACATCACACACTGAGGCCTATTGTGGGGAGGGAGTAGGGGGTAGGGATGGCATTGGGAGTTATACCTGATTTAAATGACGAGTTGATGGGTGCTGACGAGTTGATGGGTGCAGCACACCAACATGGCACATGTATACATATGTAACAAACCTGCACACTGTGCACATGTACCCTAGAACTTAAAGTGTGTGTGTGTGTATATATATAAATGTTGTGCTTAGACATGAGTTATTTACTTAGGGAAAATTCCCATGTAAATATTTGCTATACATTATAATAAACTGTGGATGTATTAATGACATAATAAAGGTACCCAAAGAAAACATGGGTGAATGTTTTCTTCAGAATGAAATTTAGCTAAAAGGTTTTCTAATGGAAAAAATAAGGAAAAAGACAGATTGATTTGACAACACTAAAATTTAAACTCTCTAGGTCAGAAATACCATAAACAAAAAAATTCACACAAAGCTGGTTAAAATGCATAATTCATATGAGAGGTCCTGGCCTTTTTATTCTCTAGCTCCAATCACAATAACCTAGTGGCAATTACTAGAAACAACCAGACCTTTCCTTGCATGTGCTGTTCCCTTTGCCTGGAATGTTCTTCCTGCACATCCTCGCATGACTGGCTCTTCCTCGTTCTTTAGGTCTCAGGTCAAAAATTTTCTTCTTAGGAAAGTTTTCTCTGTTCACCCTCTCTAAAGTAGCCAGCCCTTACTGTCTCCCCATTTATGACCTTCACTCTGTCACATTACTTGTTTTGTGTTCTGTCACTGACTGAATGATCTTATTTATTTGTTTTATCTCTTCCCTAGAATGCAAGCCTCATGAATGTATATGTCTTGTTCAGCAGCACCTAGACTTGTTTTTGACAAGTGATACTAAATGAATGTTTGTCGAATAGGTGAGTGAAGGAATGAATATGTATATGTGTAAATAGAAAGACTGAAATAACGTATAGCAAAATGCAATAACAGGGTTATTTCTAGGAGGAATTTTGTTGATAATTCCTTTTTTCTGCCTTTTCCAAATTTTCTACAATGAATACCTGTTAATTACATTGATCATTAGAATAAAAAATAAATGGTATTTGATGGAAGCCACATCTTACTAAATGATAGCATCTATAATGTCAATTTGTTAATCTCAATTAGCATTGACAAAGGATAATAAACTATGCATACTATAAAGAACAAATTTCCTAGAAGTGAGAGTGTCAGCTTGCATCGTCTTAAAGTATTCACACATCTAACACATCCAGTTAGCTTAACTGAATAATGTAGAAATTGGGCCAAAACCCATCAACTAAATTGGATCCTCTTTTAAGATTCTAAAATACAACTTGTCATATAAGGAGAAAAATAATTTTAAAAAGTCAAGTACTACTTCTTAGTTTCAATAAATGGTTGCCAGGGGTTAGTCTCCTTGAATCTACCAGACATTAATAAGGACAGTTGAGAAGACTTGACACAAAACAGTTTGAACATATCAGTGAAACTATCTGCATAACTATCTAAAATAGAGACAGTATGATGCTGGAAAGTCTTGTGCCCATTCTGAAAAGTTATCTGTCATATATAAACCTGTTTAACTGACCAATTCAACATGGAAAAAAAAGCATCAGTTTTTTTTTCCCCCAGGATTGCAAATTTGCTTGTTGGTCATAATTAAGATTTGGTCAGATCTTTTTCTTTTTTTCTTTTCTTTCTTTTTTTTGGGGGGCGGGGGACAGGATCTCACTCTGTTGCCCAGGCTGGAGTGCAGCAGTACCATCCCAGCTCGCTGCAACCTCCACCTCCCAGGTTCAAGTGATTCTCCTGCCTCAGCCTCCTGAGTACCTGGGATTACAGGCATGTGCCACCACGACTGGCTAATATTTTTAGTAGAGATGGGGGTTTCACCATGTTGGCCAGGCTGGTCTTGAACTCCTGATCTCAAGTGATCCACCTGCCTTGGTTTCCCAAAGTGCTGGGATTACAGGTGTGAGCCACCATGCCTGGTCTCTGGTCAGGTCTTTTATATAAAGTGATGATACCCTAAATGACCTCAAACAGTCAAGTTATTAGGAGTGACAGTGAAATAAGATGTAGTAGCCCGGTGTTTTATTCATTCATTTACTCAAAAAATCAGCACCGAATGTGAATCAGACACTGCTGGGTACTGGGATGCAATGGTGAGCAACACATATGATGCCTGTCCTTAAGGAGCTTACCTTCTAGTGGAGAGAACACTTAAACAGTTGGATGAACAAACAAAAGAGGTACTGATTGTGATAAGTGCTAAAGAAGAAATATTTCCAGAAATAATGATAGGATAAGAAGCAATAAACAGAGACAGGGATAAGGGAGGGCTTCTTCAAGGAGGTGATATTTAGGCTGCGACCTAAGAGGATGAGAAGGAACCACATATGTGGAGAGCTAGTATTAAGGGTGTC
Source organism: Theropithecus gelada (assembly GCF_003255815.1). Taxonomy (NCBI): domain Eukaryota; kingdom Metazoa; phylum Chordata; class Mammalia; order Primates; family Cercopithecidae; genus Theropithecus; species Theropithecus gelada. Next base: position 40,201,937 of record NC_037683.1, on the reverse strand, counting down.
CCAGGACCATTGCAGAGAGAGTTGTCTGGGAAATGTCAGAATCCTGTGAGATAAAGCAAAACAAGCAGAGGAAATGTGAGATGACGTCGGAAAGGCACGCAGAGGCCACGTGCTATAGGACATTGTCATATTTAATTTTAAATGTCACGGAAAGACAATAAAGTGTTTTAATCAGGACAGTGACAGGAGTTACAATACCATGGGAAGCCAATAAAGTATTTTAATGGGAAAATGGCAGAATTCAATTTTAAACAATCATTTTAGCTATTACTTGGAGATTGAATTTGAAGGGGACAGAAGTAACATCAGGAAGACTAGTTGGGAGATGACTGTGGTCATCCAGATGAAAGACTAAGGTTGGACCACAGTTTTAGCAGTGCAGGTAGAAAGAAGTGAACGGATCCATGCTATATTTGGAAGTATTGCCCATATGGAATGCTGTGGGACTAGATACAGGAATTTAGAAAACAATCAGGTTGAGTCCCAGGCACTGTCCTGACCATCTGGATGCAAAATATAGGATGCAGAGACCAGCAGAGCTTCTAAATTTGGTACTTTAAAATTGATACGGTTTTAAAAATATTCAAGCGAAGATACCAAGTAAGCAGTTGGCAGTGAGGCTTAAGCTTGGAGGAGAGATCTGTAATGGAGATTCAAAATGAGGAGACTACAGTGTTAGGGTCTTTAAAGCTGTGGGAATAGATGAGATGAAAGAAGAAAATGTGGAATTAGACGAGATTATTGTATCTATGTAATAATTTCCTAATTTTGATGATTGTATTGTTTCAATGTAGGAGAATGTTTTCATTGGAGGAAATACACAATAACATAGTTAATGGTGAGGGGGCATTTTGTTGACTATTTACATTCAGATATTTCAGATAAAAAATTTTTGTACTGCACTTGCAACTTTTCTGAGGGTTTGAGATTGTTTAAAAATAAAAAAAAAAGGTAAATAATTTTTTTAAAAGAAAAGCCCGGGAATGAGTTTTAAGATTTATGGAAAAATATAAACAGCCAGCAAAGGAGACTGAGTGGGAGGGACCTACAAGAGTGCAGTGTTAGAGAAGCTGAGAGAGAAGAGGACTGTGTCTCAATAGGGAGGCAATGGCACAGCTACGAATAGGAGTAAGATGTGAACAAAAGATATTTGTTGGATTTAGTAACAATGAAAATCATTGGGGACTTTTTTTTAACAGTGAGTTTGCTAGACCTGTGGATATAGAAACCCCATTGAACGATTTGAATCAATTTCTTAGTCAAATGATCATACAAAATGTTGAAAGTTTCAGTAATGTTTTGTTGCAGACACTATAAGTCCTCAGCCATGGTCCCTTTGGATTCCTTTACCTTTTCCTTGTACACAGGCTCCAGGTGTACTTTCATTTCCAGCAGCCAGTCCCTGTGTTCGTTTTCTGTAGGGCTACACAAGGGCTGCTGGAACCCACTTTGCCTGCCCAGTTGGAGAGAAGGATGTGCTTTCAGGGTTCATGAGGGGCAGCCTTAACCAAAATTAAGCCAGATGGGAATATAAATATTCCAGCTTTGTTGTTTTATGCTACCACAACTACATGGTCAGTCTCCAGAATTCCCCTTCAGACTGAGCTCACTGCAAGACTTTTCTTGATATCATATCCTTGCTCAGCCTTTTTTTTGCTTTCCTATCCCAGTTCTCCATTTTTCCACCAGTTTTCTTTGGGAAACTTCCTAATAAATTACTTCTCATGTATCCTTATCTTACGTTCTCCCTCAGGAATAGCACCTTAAACACTTAAACAACAACAACAACAACAAAACCAACATCATCCTCATTGGTGGCTTACTGATGTCCATCTTGGTTATGGAATAAAAACCATCGACTCAAACTCTGTCTTCATTATTTACAAGACATATTCAAAGTGGCTTAGTGCCTTCACTAGGCTGTCTTCATTAAATGAAAAAAAGAAATGTGTGTGTGAAAAATTGATCATATTCGCTAGGCACCTCAAAAACATTTACTTAAAATTTCCTAAAATGGAGCAACTTAAGGAAAAATGGAAATGGAAGAGTAGTAACTATAGTATTTTCATAGTAAGCACTTCCACAGTTACTCATACTGTCAATTTACTTGATTGAATTTCAGCTATTTTTCATTACTTAGGATTTGGCCTTTATTTAAACAAATAACTTATTTTTCACATTTTAATTTATTTAGAAGCTGAGTTTCAAACGTTTTCTAAGAGACTCTTGACTCTGTTAAAGGTGGCAGGCATAATGCCAACAGGAAAAGCCACATTGGCTCTCTTAATGATGGCATCATTATTGGAGTCAGTCAGTCTCAAAAATTAGCTTCTGTTCTCCTTCAAATCATCACAGAGTTGCATTCATCACACAATGATATCTCCGCCACACTTGTCTTCCTATATATCCCTACTGTCTTCAACTTATTTTAAGCCTATACCTCTTTTTAAAAAAAAATTTTTTTTTTATTATTATACTTTAAGTTCTAGGGTACATGTGCATAACAGGCAGGTTTGTTACATATGTATACCTGTGCCATGTTGGTGTGCTGCACCCATCAACTCGTCAGCACCCATCAACTCGTCATTTACATCAAGTATAACTCCCAATGCAATCCCTCCCCCTCCTCCCTCCCCATGATAGGCCCCGGTGTGTGATGTTCCCCTTCGCGAGTCCAAGTGATCTCATTGTTCAGTTCCCACCTATGAGTGAGAACATGCGGTGTTTGGTTTTCTGTTCTTGCAATAGTTTGCTGAGAATGATGGTTTCCAGCTGCATCCATGTCCCTACAAAGGACACAAACTCATCCTTTTTTATGGCTGCATAGTATTCCATGGTGTATATGTGCCACATTTTCTTAATCCAGTCTGTCACTGATGGACATTTGGGTTGATTCCAAGTCTTTGCTATTGTGAATAGTGCCACAATAAATATATGTGTGCATGTGTCTTTATAGCAGCATGATTTATAATCCTTTGGGTATATACCCAGTAATGGGATGGCTGGGTCACATGGTACTTCTAGTTCTAGATCCTGAGGAATCGCCATACTGTTTTCCATAATGGTTGAACTAGTTTACAATCCCACCAACAGTGTAAAAGTGTTCCTATTTCTCCACATCCTCTCCAGCACCTGTTGTTTCCTGACTTTTTAATGATTGCCATTCTAACTGGTGTGAGATGGTATCTCATTGTGGTTTTGATTTGCATTTCTCTGATGGCCAGTGATGATGAGCATTTTTTCATGTATCTGTTGGCTGTATGCATGTCTTCTTTTGAGAACTGTCTGTTCATACCCTTTTCCCACTTTTTGATGGGGTTGTTTGTTTTTTCTTGTAAATTTGTTTGAGTTCTTTGTAGGTTCTGGATATTAGCCCTTTGTCAGATGAGTAGATGGAAAAAATTTTCTCCCATTCTGTAGATTGCCTGTTCACTCTGATGGTAGTTTCTTTTGCTGTGCAGAAGCTCTTTAGTTTAATTAGATCCCATTTGTCAATTTTGGCTTTTGTTGCCATTGCTTTTGGTGTTTTAGACATGAAGTCCTTGCCCATGCCTATGTCCTGA
>NC_037683.1:40164677-40193377 GCF_003255815.1 Theropithecus gelada | reverse complement strand
AAGAACAGAAAACCAAACACCGCATGTTCTCACTCATAGGTGGGAACTGAACAACGAGATCACTTGGACTGGGGAAGGGGGACATCACACACCGGGGCCTATCATGGGGAGGGGGGAGAGGGGAGGGATTGCATTGGGAGTTATACCTGATGTAAATGACGAGTTGATGGGTGCAGCACAGTAACATGGCACAAGTATACGTATGTAACAAACCTGCACGTTATGCACATGTACCCTAGAACTTAAAGTATAATAAAAATAAAAAATTAAAAATTAAAGAAAACCCACATGATTATCTCAATAGATGCAGAAATGGCCTTGGACAAAATTCAACAGCCCTTCATGCTAAAAACGCTCAGTAAATTTGGTATTGATGGAACGTATCTCAAAATAATAAGAGCTATTTATGACAAACCCACAGCCAATATCATACTGAATGGGCAAAATCTGGAAAAATTCCCTTTGAAAACTGGCACAAGACAGGGATACCCTCTCTCACCACTCTTATTCAACATAGTGTTGGAAGTTCTGGCCAGGGCAATCAGGCAAGAGAAAGAAATCAAGGGTATTCAGTTAGGAAAAGAAGAAGTCAAATTGTCCCTGTTTGCAGATGACATGAGTGTATATTTAGAAAACCCCATTGTCTCAGCCCAAAATCTCCTTAAGCTGATAAGTCTATACCTCTTAACCTGACTTTCGCATTGGCCTTCTAACTGGTCTTCCTTCATTTAGTTGCTCATCCTTCCCATCTCACCTATAATGGAGGTGGGAGCATAGCTTTTAGTATGTTACTTCCCAGGTTAAAGACCTTCACAAACTTCACACTGTCAGCAGAGTAAAGTCACTTCCCACACTTGTCAAAGCTCTGGTTCAACTCATGCCTTGGCTGAGATGTTAGACCAGATACCCTCTGAATTTCCTTCTGTATTAGTTTCCATCACTGCTGTAAAAAATTACCACAAGCTTGGTGGCTTAAAACAACACACATTTATTTTCTTACATTTCTGGAGGTCAGAAGTTTGAAATGGGTCTCACTGGGCTAAAATGAAGGTGTTAGCTGGGCTGCATTTTTTTCTGGAGGCTCTAGGGGAGAATCTACTTGCTGACCTTTTCTACTTTTTAGAGGCCAGCTGCATTCCTTGGATTTTGGTACCCTCTGTCTATCTTCAAAGCCAAAAATGTCAGATTGCATCTTTTTCATGTTGCCACCTCTGGTTTTCCCTCTTCTGCTTCCCCCAAGATGACCTATATGGTGACACCACGTAATCTTTCTTGCCGTTTTCTCCAGGTTAGGCCACTGAGAGACACCAGCAGGAAATGAAAGAGCATGAAGAGTTTGAGCTTTATTATTCTAGCCTCCTTCCTTCTGGGTCTCTACAGGTTAAGTGTCTACCTGTCTTCAAAATGCCACAACTCCTGAGGTGGCCGTCTCTGTCAGCTTTTCTCTCTGGATCTCACCAACCACTCCCTTCTCATGTGATGGCATAGGATGGTGATGGTTTCTGGTTGTAACTGACTGTGGCATAGGATGGTGATGGTTTCTGGTTGTAACTGACTGTGAATGTTTCATCTTGAGTTTGCCTGGGAATTTCTGGGTTTTAACACTGGAAGTCCTAAATTCAGAAAACTTTTAGGTTTTGACCAAAAAAGTTGGCCACCATACTCTTAACTAGGTTCTAAATCCTGCTGTTAGTTTGCAAATTTTTTTTCATTATATTCTCAATTTATCAATTTGAGTGTATCATGTTTCCTTTTGAGACTCTAATAAATAAAGCATGTTTGTCATGCAAAGCATTTACAATTTATCCTTAACATTTGCACTTTTGAAAGATCACTCTGTTTGTAATATGGAGAGCCAATTGAAGTGGGTCAGAATGGAAATGGGGAGACAGAAAGTTGTTAGAGTGCTCTAACTGAGTCATGGTCATGCCTGAACTAAGTTCACATAAGTATAGAAGGAGAGAAGAGGCAAGAAGTAAGAAATTTAAGTAAGGCAGAGATACCGGGATATGGCAATTAATTGGATGTGGGTGAACAGAGATAAAAAGAAGCAATGATGACATAGAGGATTTTGCTGGGGCTTGTGGGTGGATTGTGGTGCCACTCACTGAGGCAAGAAACTCTGGAGAAGGTTTGGGTGTGCTTGGGAAGGCTGGGAGTGTAATTTCTCCATCAATGGGTTTTATTTTCAAATTATTAAATAGGCCTTTGTTATGAATTATGATCAATAAAAATCTTATAAATTTGTTAATGTTCTGAGTTCATATGTGATCAAAAACTGACTATAGTTGTCATTAATAATGCTGTGAAGACCAGCAAAACCTAATCTTTCTTGGGGAAGGTTTTATTAGTCTTGTGAGTTTCTGAAGGTCTACAAAGCAGATTAGCATGTACTTGTTGATAGTAAAACTGGAAGACCGAGATTGGACTGGGCCTTCTCTTTGAGATTACAAGGTGTTAGACAGAATTTTATGAGAAAGGAAAATTCTGTCAGAGTATGAATCTTCCAGCTTTCGTGATATTCTTATTCTGCCCATGCCCAGCAGGCATGGAATAGAAACTTTTGAATTGGAGTGGACCTATGAGCATGTGTAACAAATGGCTTTGTATATCTTAGGAATGTTTGCAATGCGTGAGTATCTGTGTGTGACATTTAAGTGTGAGTAACACTTGAGTAAGTTCTAGAGGTTGCTGGAGTTAATAAATGCTTTAATTAATATATCATGGCATTTATAACTTGTATCACAGCTCCTCTTAAATCTATAGGTGATTATGTCCTGCAACACACCATTTCCATGCTTTTGTTCACATGGTCCCAGATGCTGCAAATTTTCTCATCTGGAAGAATTTTTTCTACTCTGCATTTTCATAATATTCAACTTGCATATGCCTTGTAATGTACATCATGTCTTGCCTTTTGTGGTGGGAGGTGATTTGTACACATGCTGTCTCCTTTAGAAGATGCAAAAACTGTCAGACTCTGAGTCCACTCCCTGGTAAATCCCTGTGAGTTTATCTCTATGTAACTCGTAAATTCCTCTTGCTATTTGTCTCTGTCCATTTGGGTTGCTATAACAAACTACCATAGATTAGGAGGCTTATAAACAACAGCAATTTATCCCTCACAGAGGCTAAGAAGTCCAAGGTCAAGGCCTGCCAAGGCTGGCAGTCAGTGTCTGCTGAGGGCCTGTTTCCTGGTGCAGAGATGGCTGTCCTCTAGCTGAGTACTCATGTAGCAGAAGAGGCAAGAAAACTCTCTCAGGCCACTGGGAGATAAGGGCACTAATCCTATTCATAAGGCCTCTATCCTCATTACCTAGTCACCTTCCAAAGGCTTGCCTCCAAACACCATCATATTGGGGGTTAGATTTCAACATATGAATTTTGGTGGAACATACATTCAGTCCATAGCATTATTTTTATTATTTTATTAATTTAATTTCAACTTTTATTTTGGGTTCATGGGGTACATGTGCAGGTTTGTTACATAGATATATTGTGTGATGCTGAAGTTTGGGGTACAAATGACATTGTCACCTAGGTAGTAAGCATAGTATCCAATAGGTAGCTGGTAGTTTTTCAGCTTTTACCCCCTTCTTTCTCTTCCCCCTTTTAGTAGTCCCTAGTGTCCATTGTTCCTATCTTTGTTTCTACGAGTACCCAATGTTTCGTGCCCACCTATAAGTGAGAATATGTGGTATTTGGTTTTCTGTTCTGTATAAATTCGCTTGGGATAATGGCCTCTTGCTTCATCCATGTTGCTGCAAAGGATATGATTTTATTCTTTTATATGACTGCATCATATTCCATGGTGTATGTGTACCACATTTTCTTTATCCAATCCACCATTGATGGGCTTCTAGATTGATTCAATGTCTTTGCTATTGTGAATAGTGCTGCGATGAATATAGTAGTGTATGTGTCTTTTTGGTCATATGATTTATTTTCCTTTGTGTATATATCCAGTAATGGAATTGTTGGGTTGAGTTGTATTTCTATTTTGAGTTCTATGAGAAATCTCCAAATTGCTTTCCACAGTGGTTGAACTAATGTACATTCCCACTAACAGTATATGTGTTCCCTTTTCTCTGCAACCTTGCCAACATTTGTTATTTTTTGAGTTTTTAATAATAGCCATTCTGACTGGCATGAAATGGTATCTCATTGTGTTTGATTTGCATTTCTCTAATGATTAGTGATGAGCATTTTTTCATATGCTTGTTGGGCATGTGTATGTCTTTTTCTGAGAAGTGTCTGTTCGTGTCCTTTGCTCATTTTTAAAAATAGAGTTGTTTGTTCTTTGTCAGGGCTGATGTCCAGAATATTTCCTGGGTTTTCTTCTAAAGTTTTTATAGTTTTAGGTTTTATATTTAAATCTTTAATCCATCTTGAGTTGATTTTTGTGTATGGTGAAAGGAAGGGGTCCGGTTTCAATCTTTTGCATATGGCTAGCCAGTTATTCCAGCACCATTTATCGAACAGGGAGTCCTTTCCCAATTGCTGGGTTTTTTTTTGTTTGTTTGTTTGTTTGTTTTCTTGAGACAGACTTTTGCTCTGTTGCCCAGGCTGGAGTGCAGTGGTGTGATTCGGTTCACTACAACCTCCACCTCCCGGGTTCAAGTGATTCTCATGCATCAGCTTTCAGAGTAGCTGGGGTTATAGGCATGAACCACCATGCTGGCTAATTTTTGTATTTTTAGTAGAGATGGGGTTTTGCCATGTTGACCAGACTGGTCTCAAACTCCTGGTGTCAAGTGATCTGCCTGCCTTGGTCTCCCAGAGTGCTGGGATTATAGGTTTGAGCTACTGTGCCTGTCCTCCATCGCTTGTTTTTGTCAACTTTGTTGAAGACAGATGATTGTAGGTGTGCGGCTTTATTTTTTGGTTCTGTAACCTGTTCTGTTCATCTAGTGTCTGTTTTTGTATCAGTATCATGCTGTTTTGGTTACTGTAACCTTGTAGTATAGTTTGAGGTTGGGTAGTGTGATGCCTTTGGCTTCGTTCTTTTCACTTAGGATTGGTTTGGCTATTTGGACTCTTTTTAGGTTTCGTATGAATTTTGGAATAGTTCTTTCTATTTCTACATAGCACTGTTTTTAAAGTTTTGTCTTATACCTGCTGGTGTCTGATCTCCACTCCACCAACTGGCAATCTTGATATCCCCTTTCTCTTACTCTCATATTAACCTGGCCACCTTTAGGAGGACTTTGCTGGGGCTTGTGGATGGATTGTGCTGCTTTGCTACTGAACTGTCTCAGCATTTTGTAGCCTGCTCTGGATACCTGGAATGTGAGACTTTTTTCCTTAGCCAGCAGTGGGAGATACTTTTTTTTTTTTTGAGACAGAGTGTGGCTCTGTCACCCAGGCTGGAGTGTGGTGGCACCATCTGGGCTTACTGCAAGCTCTGCCTCCCAGAATTTACCATCTTAAGTATTTTTGAGTGGACGGTTCAATGATATTAAATATATTCACATTGTTGTGTAACCATTACCCCCATTCATCACAGAACTCCTTTCATCTTGCAAATATGAAGCTCTATACCCATTAAATGGCAAGTCTACATTATCTCCCCCAACTCCTGACTGTTGGCAACCACTCCTCTACTTTGTCTCTATAAATTTGCCTACTCTAGGTACCTTATATAAGTGGAATCATATAGTATTTGTCCCTTTGTGATTGGCTTATCTCACTTAGTATAATGTCCTCAAGTGTCATTCATGTTGTATCGTATGTCAGAATTTTTCCTTTTTAAGCTGAAAAATATTGCGTTATATGTATGTACCATATTTTGCTTATCCATTCATCTGTTGATGAACAGGAGTTGCTTCCATGTTTTAGCTATTGTGAGTAATGCTGCTATGAACATGGGTATACCCTTATGTTCTTTTTTTATTTTTGGTTTACTTCTTTCTTATCCATGGAATTTCCTAAGGGCTTGGGCATAGCCTGTTTTGATTCCTGTCAATAAGACCCCGAGAAGAGGATTTGCATGTGAGCAATTGATTAAGGACATGTTCCTGGGAGAAATTAGCAAGATAGTGTGGAAAGTGGAACAGTAAAGAGGACAGTGTGCAGTTTCAGAAAATCCTGCAGAAGGGAGTGTTAGCTTGATCCTATAGAAGAATTGTGGAATGCAGATTTTATGTCAATGCTATCCCATCCCAAAGCAAGGCACTGTACTCTTGTACACTTTAGCCATACTCTTTGGGGATGTGAATTCCTAGGCACCTCTGACTTTCTGTGTGCTTGGGCAACATGGCTCCAGCAGCCACAGTGCAGCCTTCCAAATTAGCATTGTAGGTATGCGTTGTCAAAAGCAAAAACACACCAAAGCTGGGGAAGGGGCACATGGAAAAAGTAAATGGGACTGTCTTTTCCCCAGTGTATGTTCTTGGCACCTTTGCTGAGGTCACTGTAGGATCATAGGACTCTGAGTAGAGCACAAGCAATGTCCACTCCAGTTTCTCACTGACAGCTTACATTCCAGTATCTTGGATACAAGCTATCACTTACATGCCTCCTCCACTGCCTTCCCAGGAGGTCCACTGAGGATTCATAAAAACATAACTTTTATTTACTGTAATGGTTAATATTAAGTGTCAACTTGGTTGGATTGAAGGATGCAAAGTATTGTTTCTGGCTGTGTCCATGGGGGTGTTGCCAGAGGAGATGAACATTTGAGTCAGTGTACTGGACAACAAAAACTCACCCTTAATGTGGGTAGGCACCATCCAACTGGCTGCCAGTGAGGCTAGAAAAAGCAGTTGGAAGAGGATGGAATAAGTTGGCTTGCAGAGTCTTCCAGCTTTCATCTTTCTTCCATGATGCATGCTTCCTGACCTTGAACACCAGACTGCAGGTTCTTCAGCCTTTGGACTCTTGGACTTACAACCGTGGTTTGCCAGGGGCTATCTAGCCTTTGGCCATAGACTGAAGGCTGCACTGTCGGCTTCCTTACTTTGGGGGCTTTGGGACTTGGACTGAGCCACTACTGGTTTCCTTGTTCCTCAGTTCGCAGATGCCTTATTGTGGGACTTCAGCTTGTGATAGGGTGAGTCAATTCTCCTTAATAAACTCCTCTCTCTCTCTCTCTCTCTATATATATATATATATATATACACTATTTGTTCTATCCCTCTGGAGAATCCTGACTAATACAGTCACATTCTGCATTATGTCAGCATTTCTGAGAGAGGTGCTTCAGTGAACATCACTACACCAGCTATCTGAGAATAGCAACTGTGCATTCTCAGTTCTGAGTGTCCAACCTCTAGTAGAAAGCTTTGTAAATGACAGTGTACCCTGAATTGAAATAACTTTCTGCTTTTCTGGGTATAGAATTAATTATATTGAACAGCACATGAGGGAAATCCTAAACAGAAACTGAATTCAAAAGACAAACTATCTTTAAGCCCACATGTGCTTACTAGGCTGAAGGTTAGTTTCATTTAGTGGTATTTCTTGCTTTGAAATCAGGCATTAAGAAAAACAACCTTCCTGGGGGCTTTCAGCACATTCTGCTTCACATGGATGAATTTTCTTTGTGCAGATAATCTGGTCAAACCTGGGGCTTCTTTTTATATCCAGAATTGTAAAACCTCAGATCTGATTTTCTCAAATACTCTCTAGATGTCCATTATTATCTTGGCAATCCTGCCTGGTACCTTTGAAATTAGTTCTGAAGGTTGTTCACAAAGTTAAAGAATGATTTTCCTCTCGCCAACTGTGGAAGGAAAAAATTTTGGAGCAATATGGCAGATGAGGGACATTATTAATGCTATTTTACAAACTTATAAATATAACCTCTATTATATGAGTCCACATTCATACCAGTGCTCAGGTCCTAGGGACTTGTTATCACTGGCAATACTGCGTGAAGGGGAAAGATGTTATTAAAATCCACAAATCCGTCTCTCCTATTGGGAACATAACTTTTAATTTGACAGTCATAAAAGCCATCAATGATAACCGTAACCACCATTTTAAAGATCAAGGAAGTGAGGTAGAGAAAGTTAATGGCATTTTACTGAAGTTATATTAATACAGTAATAGGTCCTGCTGTTAAGTATAACTTGTTCATTTTCAGTCAAAAATAAATTTATTCCATGGGAAATGATTATTACTGATTAGCAATCTGGTTTATCTTTCTTCAAAAACTTTTCTTCTTTGTGGCCTCCATTATTTCTCTTTGTGGTATAAAGTCCAGTTAATCCAAATGAATTTTGAAACTCAGTGGTAAAATTGTGCTTTATGCTATTGGAACATAAGGATCTTTGACATTTGTTGTCTGGGATTTTGAGATAGAGCTGTACAGAGTGAAGTTCAAATCGGATTTATAGTCAACTGACTTTCATTAAGTGACTTTTATGTGACTTAATCTCTTTGAGGTACTTCTTAAATAGTATTAAACTTAATCCATACATCAATCTTATGAGAAGGGATTCTGATCCTAATTTCACAATTGAAGGTGTCAACTGATCTTGGTAACAGAACATATTATCATTTTATCACAGTATCCAGCAATATCATTCTTTTAAGTCTCATGATTGTCTGGCACTGTTCACTTAAGAACCAGGTAAGTGGCACTCATTGCTGCTGTGTCAAACTGGAGAAAAGTTATTTAGGGAAGAAAACTGATGTTGGGCTATTAAAAGCAGTTTTTGAAATAAGAGGTTAACTATAAGGCTGGGAAATTTCCAAAGAAATATGTACTTTGAAGAGTAAGGGAAGGAAGGAATAGAGATTATGGGAAAAACTATCGAATTGCATAAGGGCATCCTATTTAGCTCTTGCTAATAGGATAAATATCAATGAAATATAAGGACAGTGTAACATTATACTGAATAAGCACAGTTCATGGTGTGTAATAATAAAGCAACTTAATTTGGAGACCCATTGTATCTTAAAGGTTAGTGTATGAGGCTAATTCTCATCTTCTCATGGGATGAACATTCCAGCAGGATCCATTACTCTTCTAGTTACTGTTAGGTAATACATAATTCTGAGGTCAATTCAAGCCAAGGAACAGTTTGATAATTAAAATATCAAGTCCACTGTAACACTTAATACTTCAGTTTCGGTTTAAAGTTGAGACTTCTCTTCCTCCCCAGCTGGGACTTTTTATTACAGCCAAACTGCAGTTGAATAGGAGAGAAAAGTGCTGTACTTCTTCATCTAGCACATTTACTTTTTTCTATTTTGCAGATCTTTGTTTCTGAGAACTGCAGATTGGACCAAAAGGTGGAAGAAGAGTTAAGGGGAGCAATAAAGCTCGTATGTCATGGCACTGTCTTGGTGAAATAGCATCAGAACTCTGTAGACATGGTGTGTAGGTAAAGTTGACTCTTGCTTTCCAGGGTACCTTCATGGGCTCTTTGATGAATCGCCTCCCCTAGTTGCAAGGAATTTCTCACCTGTAATTCTTATGAGGAGGGCAGATGCATCTCTAATATGGCTGATAGTTTACTTCTTTGACACTATAAGCATCTCTGGCAATCCCTAGATCTTTCATGAGCCAGGTTTCAGTGAAGATAATCATGTTAAGAATCTGGGGAGCAGAAATGGATTTAACATAGGAGATTATTGCTTTAAAAACTTTTTTTTCACGTATCTTTTTTTATTATTATACTTTAAGTTCTAGGGTACATGTGCATAACGTGCAGGTTTGTTACATATATATACATGTGCCATGTTGGTGTGCTGCACCCATTAACTCATCATTTACATTAGGTATATCTGCTAATGCTATTCCTTCCCCTTTCTCCCTCCCCACAATAGGCCCCGGTGTGTGATGTTCCCCTTCCTGTGTCCAAGTGAGCTCATTGTTCAATTCCCACCTATGAATGAGAACATGCAGTGTTTGGTTTTCTGTTCTTGCAATAGTTTGCTGAGAATGATGGTTTCCAGCTGCATCCATGTCCCTACAAAGGACATGAACTCATCATTTTTTATAGCTGCATAGTATTCCATGGTGTATATGGGCCACATTTTCTTAATCCAGTCTGTCACTGATGGACATTTGGGTTGATTCCAAGTCTTTGCTATTGTGAATAGTGCTGCAATAAATATACGTGTGCATGTGTCTTTATAGCAGCATGATTTATAATCCTTTGAGTATATACCCAGTAATGGGATGGCTGGGTCACATGGTATTTCTAGTTCTAGATCCTTGAGGAATCGCCATACTGTTTTCCACAATGGTTGAACTAATTTACAGTCCCACCAACAATGTAAAAGTGTTCCTATTTCTCCACATCCTCTCCAGCACCTGTTGTTTCCTGACTTTTTAATGATTGCCATTCTAACTGGTGTGAGATGGTATCTCATTGTGGTTTTGATTTGCGTTTCTCTGATGGCGAGTGATGATGAGCATTTTTTCATGTGTCTGCTGGCTGTATGAATGCCTTCTTTAGAGAAGTGTCTGTTCATATCCTTTGCCCACTTATTGATGGGGTTGTTTGTTTTTTTCTTGTAAATTTGTTTGAGTTCTTTGTAGGTTCTGGATATTAGCCCTTTGTCAGATGAGTAGATGGAAAAAATTTTCTCCCATTCTATAGGTTGCCTATTCACTCTGATGGTAGTTTCTTTTGCTGTGCAGAAGCTCTTTAGTTTGATTAGGTCCTATTTGTCAATTTTGGCTTTTGTTGCCATTGCTTTTGGTGTTTTAGACATGAAGTCCTTGCCCATGCCTATGTCCTGAATGGTATTACCTAGGTTTTCTTCTAGGGTATTTATGGTTTTAGGTCTAACATTTAAGTCTCGAATCCATCTTGAATTAATTTTCATATAAGGAGTAAGGAAAGGATCCAGTTTCAACTTTCTACTTATGGCTACCCAATTTTCCCAGGATCATTTATTAAATAGGGAATCCTTTCCCCATTTCTTGTTTTTGTCAGGTTTGTCAAAGATCAGATGGCTGTAGATGTGTGGTATTATTTCTGAGGGCTCTGTTCTGTTCCATTGGTCTATAAACATAATCCAGCATATAAACAGAACCAAAGACAAAAAACACATGATTATCTCAATAGATGCAGAAAAGGCCTTTAACAAAATTCAACAGCCTTTCATGCTAAAAACTCTCAATAAATTTGGTATTGATGGAACATATCTCAAAATAATAAGAGCTATTTATGACAAACCCACAGCCAATAACATACTGAATGGGCAAAAACGGGAAGCATTCCCTTTGAAAACCGGCACAAGACAGGGATGCCCTCTCTCACCACTCCTATTCAACATAGTGTTGGAAGTTCTGGCTAGGGCAATCAGGCAAGAGAAAGAAATCAAGGGTATTCAGTTAGGAAAAGAAGAAGTCAAATTGTCCCAGTTTGCAGATGACAGGATTGTATATTTAGAAAACCCCATTGTCTCAGCCCCAAATCTCCTTAAGCTGATAAGTAACTTCAGCAAAGTCTTAGGATACTAAATCAATGTGCAAAAGTCACAAGCATTCTTATACACCAGTAACAGACAGAGCCAAATCATGAATGAACTCCCATTCACAATCACTTCAAAGAGAATAAAATATCTAGGAATATAACTTACAAGGGATATAAAGGACGTCTTCAAGGAGAACTACAAACCACTGCTGAGTGAAATAAAAGAGGACACAAACAAATGGAAGAACATACCATGCTCATGGATAGGAAGAATCAATATTGTGAAAATGGCCATACTGCGCAAGGTAATTTACAGATTCAATGCTATAAGCTAAGCTACCAATGACTTTCTTCACAGAATTGGAAAAAACTGCTCTAAAGTTCATATGGAACCAAAAAAGACCCCGCATTGCCAAGACAATCCTAAGCCAAAAGAACAAAGCTGGAGGCATCACGCTACCTGACTTCAAAGTATACTACAAGGCTACAGTAACCAAAACCACATAGTGCTTTAAAAACTTTTGGAAGCACTAACAGAGTAGATTCTAGGCTGAATATTTAGGAATGACTCTCAGAAAAATATAGGACTGACCCACCAGGAGAGCAATTACCTCTGAGACCACTACTGAACCTATTACAAATGAAAAACCTCCTGCTGCCATTGACCACTGCAATTCCCTTTGGAAACATGCGGAGCTGGAATACACACATCATAGCTTTGATTCCTGAAATAGCAAACCAAAGCATGAAGTCAATGCTGCCACTTCAATCATCCCCACAACTACTCACCAGCCAGAAAACCAGAGAAGGGACACTGCTGCAGAGAAAACTCATGTTCCCATGACTGTGTTGCTGGCAGAAACAGCCAAATAAGGTCTGGGAAAACATATCCTGTCTCACTCCTGCTTTCTAAATATCAAGCAGGTAATTCTAATTGTCAGGACCTAATTTACATATGGAAATATAGCTGTAAGGAAATTTAGGAGGTAATTTTAACATTCTAGTCTTTCCAAACTGAATAAAAAAATTCAAAAGGACATGCTCACTGGTAGCCTAATAATGACCAGGAGGGAAGAATAGTCTTAGGCAAAGGTTACATTGGAGAAAACAGTGGAGTTAGGAAAAGTATTCAGGTTTTTTTTTTTTTTTTTTTGAGACGGAGTCTCGCTCTGTCGCCCAGGCTGGAGTGCAGTGGCCCGATCTCAGCTCACTGCAAGCTCCGCCTCCCGGGTTCACGCCATTCTCCTGCCTCAGCCTCCGGAGTAGCTGGGACTACAGGCGCCCACAACCGCACCCGGCTAATTTTTTTTTTTTTGTATTTTTAGTAGAGACGGGGTTTCACCGTGGTCTCGATCTCCTGACCTTGTGATCCGCCCGCCTCGGCTTCCCAAAGTGCTGGGATTACAGGCGTGAGCCACCGCGCCCGCCCAGTATTCAGGTTTTTTGGGACATTATTGAGCCAATGATTAAAGCATGCTTGAAGTCTGTCCTATTTCTGAACTTAAGCTTTATAAAATAGTGAAATGCATTCTTGTTTTTTTTTTTTTTACTTTTTTTTTACATTTTAATATCTCTGAAATCAAGATGGTCTTATAATCTGTAAGTAAACATACTGTAGTTATTTAATTACAACAATTTTTTCCTTTATTTGTGGTACATATTGCAAATTCTTTCTTTCTTTTTTATATTATTATACTTTAAGTTCTAGGGTACATGTGCACAGCATGCAGGTTTGTTACATATGCATACTTGTACCATGTTGGTGTGCTGTACCCATCAACTCGTCAGCACCCATCAACTCGTCATTTACATCAGGTGTAACTCACAATGCAATCCCTCCCTCCTCCCCATAATAGGCCCCGGTGTGTGATGTTTAAGCTTACAAGTTTTGGGATTTTTTTTTTTTTTTTTTGTGACTTGCACTTGAAAACATTTTACTTGATACTCTAGTACACCATTTAAAATTACTTGTTTGCTTTTTATTGTGGGTCTCTCCTCACCACTGGAATCTAAGCTCCAGAAGGGCAGGGGATTTCTAATGTCTTATTCACACTCCCTTGTCAGTACCTGGGCCAATGCTTAAAACAGAGTAGACATCAAAGATAGTTGCTGAAATACTAAAGTGAGAAATAAAACAAAAATAGAGAACAAAACATGAAAGTGTGGCTTAAAAGGGGTAGAGATAACCAAGTGGTATTTGTACTAGGAATGCAAAGTTGGTTTAACATTAAAAATCAGCATAACATTATATCAACAGATTAAAAAAGAAAAATTATATGACCAGATGCAGAAAAATTATTTGACACATTTCGACATCTGTTCTTGATAAAAACTCTTACCAAATGAGAACTTGAAGGGAAATTCTTCATCCTGATAAAGGACATCAATGGTGATCTAATGCAGGTATCATACTTAATGATGAAAGATAGAATGCAGTTTCTTTAAGAATGAAAACAGAAAAAAGGATGTTTATTCTTATACCCCTATTCAGCCTTGTACTCTGGGTTTCAGTTAGCTCAAGAAGACAAGATAAATATAAAAGACAATTAGATTAGAAAAGAGAAAATAAAATTATCTTCATTTGACAACCTGATTGTCAATGTAGACATTCTCCCCAAAATCTAAATAAAAGGGCTATTAGAACTATGACCTACACGAGTTTGGCAAGGTTGCAGATTACAAGCTCAATATACTAGAAAATCAGCTGTTCTTTTACATATGAACAGTGAAAATTGGAAATTGAAGTAAAAACAGTACTACTTGCAATAGAATCATAAAATATAAAAAACTTAAGATCATTTTTAACAAAATATCAATATTTGAATGTTGAAAATCAAAAACAGGAAACAGTGATGAGTGAAATTATAAAGGACCTAAACAAATGGAAGGAGATCCTATGTTCAAGGATTGAATGGCTCAGCATTGAAAAAAATGTCAGTTCTTTTCAAAGTCATCTATAGATCTAATGAAATAGCCATCAATATCCCCAAAGGCTTTGTTGAAATTAACAAGCTGATTCTAAAATGTTACAGAATGACAAAGGACTTAGAATAGCCAAACCAATTTTGTAAATAAAGAACAAAGTTGGAGGACTGTTCAGAATTTACTTTAAAGCGATAGTAATCTTATTTTATTTTGTATTTTATTTTTTTATTATTATACTTTAAGTTCTAGGGTACATGTGCATAACGTGCAGGTTTGTTACATATGTATACTTGTGCCATGTTGGTGTGCTGCACCCATCAACTCGTCAGCACCCATCAACTCATCATTTACATCAGGTATAACTCCCAATGCAATCCCTCCCCTCTCCCCCCTCCCCACAATAGGTCCCGGTGTATGATGTTCCCCTTCCCCAGTCCAAGTGATCTCATTGCTCAGTTCCCACCTATGAGTGAGAACATGTGGTGTTTGGTTTTCTGTTCTTGTGATAGTTTGCCGAGAATGATGGTTTCCAGCTGCATCCATGTCCCTTCAAAGGACACAAACTCATCCTTTTTTATGGCTGTATAGTATTCCATGGTGTATATGTGCCACATTTTCTTAATCCAGTCTGTCACTGATGGACATTTGGGTTGATTCCAAGTCTTTGCTATTGTGAATAGTGCCACAATAAACATACGTGTGCACGTGTCTTTATAGCAGCATGATTTATAATCCTTTGGGTATATACCCAGTAATGGGATGGCTGGGTCATACGGTACTTCTAGTTACAAGCTTACACTTTAAAAATATAAAAATTCCTGAAAATCATCAAGAAAATATGGGAAATCTTAATGGGAAAAAATAAATTGAGCAAAGGATATGGATAAGAATTATACAGAAAAAGTCCAAAACGTGAACACATAAATGAAGAGAAGTTTAGACTCAGAGAAACTAGTTATCAGGGAAATTCAAAGTAAAAAAATAATGAGCCACCACTCTACATACAGACGTTAGCCCTTATCCTGAAGTTGTATATATAATTTCCATGTGTCTTATGCCAGTAAGAAATTAGATTATTATTGTATGCATTTTAAAATTTTGCACAAAACACATAATGATGTATCCTTGTGAAAAGGATTTATGCAGTTTTCTCACTCAACATTATATTCCTAAAATGTTTATCCACGTTGATACATATAGATCTGGTCTATTAATTTTAGCTGGTGTTGAGGTTTTTTGTTTATTTCTCAGTATTGGTCATTCAAGAGTTTTCTTTATTGTATGAATGCATTTTAGTTTATCTGTGTCCATACTAATAATGCCGATGATTCTACTTTTGTACTTAAATAATACAGCAATGAACGTCTTTCTATATGTCTCCTAGTATATACATGTGAAAGTAGAATTCCATGTCAACAACTAGAAGTGCTAAGTTGTAGGTTAGGTGCATCTTCAATTTTACTATATATAATAAATTGTTCTCCAAAGTGAAAAAACAAAAACAAAAACAAAAACAAAACGATAGTAATCTGAACAGGGTGGTATTGGTGAAAGGGATAGTAGTGTAGATCAGTAGAACTGAATAGAGTGTCTAGAAATGGAACAACACAAATATGGTCAACTGATTTTCAACAAAGGTGCTGAGGTAATTCAATAGAGGAAGGACAGTCTTTTCAAAGATAGTGCTGGAACAAGTGTACATCCATATGAAAAAAAGTGACCCATATCTCACACTATATTTGAAAATGAATGAAAAAATGGATCAGAGGCTTAAATATAAAACCTGAAACTTAAGGCAAATGTTTGAGACTTTGAGTTAGGCAGAGATTTCACAGAGAGGATGCACAAAGCCCAGACCATAAAAGAAAAAAACTTATAAATTGGACTTCTTCAAAGTTAAAAACTTCTGCTCTTTGGAAAATGCTGTTAAAAATGAATAAAGTGAGAAATACTATTAAAAATGAAAAAAGGGAGCCATAGTTGAAAGAAAATATTTGCAAAACACGTGAGGTTTTGTAACCAGAATATGTAAAGATGCATCAAAATGCAGTAGTAAAATAACAAACCTAATTTTAAAAAACGGACCAAGGCTTTGAGCAGACACTTTATCGAAGGAGAGATACCAGATGGCTGGTTGCAAATAAGCACATGAAAAGACACTTAACACAATTACTTACAAGGGAATTGCAAAGTAATGCCAGTAAATACTACCACACATTTATTAGAATGACAACAACAAAACGAATAAACTCCACCCCTTCATTTGTTTGTGCACCCCCACGCTAATCTGACAATTCTAGGTGTTGACAAGGATATGAGGATATGGAATACCTGAAACTGTCATATGTTGCTGGTGGGAATGTAGATTAGTACAGCAATTTTGGAAAACAGTTTGGCAGTTTCTTATAAAGATAAACTCATACTTAGCGTAGGGCCAGCAATCCCACCCCTAGGTGTTTGCCCATGAGAAGTGAAAATATCTGCCTACACAAAGGTCTCTTTGTAAATATAGCAACCCAAATGTCCATCAACTGATGAATGGATAAATGAAATTTTGGCACGCCCGTACAATGGAATAATGTTGAGCAATAAAAAGGAACAAACTACTAATACATGCAATAATATGTATACACATGTAGAAAATACGTGTAGAAAAGTAAAACTATAGGAACAGAAATTAGACCAATGGTTGTTAGGTGCTGGGAATAGGAGAGGTACACAAGAAAGTTTTTGATGAAGATAAAATTTATTTTGATTGTGATAGTTACAAAACTACATACCTTTGTCAAAGTGTATAAAATTGTACTCCTAAAAATGTGAATTTTACTGGATGTATTTTTTTTTAAAAAAGGAATGATGGGAAATACTAAAACTTAAATTAAAAATTAAGCCTAAATATCAATTGTGAATTTAGTAACAATATCATACTCAGAGGGATAAATAATTCTTATAAAAAGGACAAATATTCAGGTAAATAATTTTAATCATTTTAAAGAAGAAACTGGGTTCAAAACTGGAATTATATATTATCCTTTTTTAAATCATTGGTTAGAAAAAATACAAATAAATATACCCACCCTTTCATTTCAAGTGGTCCTAAAGAAAACAATAAATGAGTCGAAGGAGACCAGAAGAAAGAAATTAATAAAGATAAAAGAAGATTTGGGGGGATTAGAAAACAGGAATAAGAAGATTTGATTAATAAATTCCATAAATTATTGGGAAAAATATTGAAATGAATTTCTACTTGACTACTGAAGAAATTAAGTGACATTAGGACCTAGAATAGAATATGACCACTGATTAAAAAAAAGAAAACAACATATCAGAATAAGATGAGAAGTTTACTGCCTTGTTAACTTTGTGATAAAAAACAACAATAATAATATATTTACATTCGTTTAAAGAGCAACAGACAAAGTAATTTTTGTCAGAAATATCCCTTTAAAAGAGGACAGGGTTATAGTTCTTGAATATGTGGTCATTGCCCATTGTGGAGATGAATGTGCTTATGACTCAGTCACTTAGCCACAAACAGCTAAATAATAACCACTAACCATGGTAAACTTGGCCAACATATACCATGAAGTGTTTTTATCCTTAGTGAAATTATAACAAACTGTCTCTCAGACCACAGTACAATCAAATTAGAATTCAGGATTAAAAAACTCACTCAAAACTGCTCAACTACATGGAAACTGAACAACCTGCTCCTGAATGACTACTGGGTACATAACGAAATGAAGGCAGAAATAAAGATGTTCTTTGAAACCAATGAGAGCAAAGACACAACATACCAGAATCTCTGGGACACATTTAAAGCAGTGTGTAGAGGGAAATTTATAGCACTAAATGCCCACAAGAGAAAGCAGGAAAGATCTAAAATTGACACCCTACATCACAATTAAGAGAACTAGAGAAGCAAGAGCAAGCACATTCCAGTTAGCAGAAGGCAAGAAATAACTAAGATCAGAGCAGAACTGAAGGAGATAGAGACACAGAGAACCCTCAAAAAAATCAGTGAATCCAAGAGCTGGTTTTTGGAAAAGATAAACAAAATTGATAGACTGTTAGCAAGACTAATAAAAAACAAAGAGAGAAGAACCAAATAGACGCACAGAAGTACAAACTACCATCAGAGAATACTATAAACACCTCTACTCAAATAAACTAGAAAATCTAGAAGAAATGGATAAATTCTTGGACACATACACCCTCCCAAGACTAAACCAGGAAGAAGTTGAATCCCTGAATAGACCAATAACAGGCTCTTAAACTGAGGCAATAATTAATAGCCTACCAACCAAAAAAAGTCCAGGACCAGACAGATTCACACCGGAATTCAACCAGAGATACAAAGAGTTGCTGGTACCATTCCTTCTGAAACTATTCCAATAAATAGAAAAAGAGAGAATCCTCCCTAAATCATTTTATGAGGCCAGCATCATCCTGATACCAAAGTCTGGCAGACACAACAAAAAAAAGAGAATTTTAGACCAATATCCCTGATGAACATCGATGCAAAAATCCTCAGGAAAATACTGGCAAACCGAATCCAGCAGCACATCAAAAAGCTTATCCACCACGATCAAGTTGGCTTCATCCCTGGGATGCAAGGCTGGTTCAACATACACAGATCAATAAATGTAATCCATCACATAAACAGAACCAAAGACAAAAACCACATGATTATCTCAATAGATGCAGAAAAGGCCTTTGACAAAATTCAACAGCCTTTCATGCTAAAAACTCTCAATAAATTCGGTATTGATGGGACGTGTCTCAAAATAATAAGAACTACTTATTACAAACACACAGCCAATATCATACTGAATGGGCAAAAACTGGAAAAATTCCCTTTGAAAACTGGCACAAGACAAGGATGCCCTCTCTCACCCTCCTATTCAACATAGTGTTGGAAGTTCTGGCCAGGTCAATCAGGCAAGAGAAAGAAATAAAGAGTATTCAGTTAGGAAAAGAGGAAGTCAAATTGTCTCTGTTTGCAGATGACATGACTGTATATTTAGAAAACCCCATTCTCTCAGCCCAAAATCTCCTTAATCTGATAAGCAACTTCAGCAAATCTCAGGATACAAAATCAATGTGCAAAAATCACAAGCATTCCTATACACTAATAACAGACAAACAGAGAGCCAAATCACGAATGAACTTCCATTCACAATTGCTTCAAAGAGAATAAAATACCTAGGAATCCAACTAACAAGGGATATGAACAGAACCTCCTCAAGGAGAACTACAAACCACTGCTGAGTGAAATAAAAGAGGACACAAACAAATGGAAGAACATACCATGCTCATGGATAGGAAGAATCAATATCATAAAAATGGCCATACTCTCCAAGGTAATTTATAGATTCAATGCCATCGTCATCAAGCTGCCAATGACTTTCTTCACAGAATTGGAAAAAAATACTTTAAAGTTTATATGGAACCAAAAAAGATCCCACATTGCCAAGACAATCCTAAGCTAAAAGAACAAAGCTGGAGGCATCACGCTACCTGACTTCAAACTATACTACAAGGCTACAGTAACCAAAACAGCATGGTACTGGTACCAAAACAGAGATATAGACCAATGGAACAGAAAAGTGCCCTCAGAAATAATACCACATATCTACAACCATCTGATCTTTGACAAACCTGACAAAAGCAAGAAATGGGGAAAGCATTCCCTACTTATAAATGGTGCTGGGAAAACTGGCTAGCCATATGTTGAAAGCTGAAACTGGATCCCTTCCTTACACTTTATACAAAAATTAATTCAGGATCGATTAAAGACTTAAATATTGGACCTAAAACCATAAAAACCCTAGAAGAAAACCTAGGCAATACCATTCAGGCCATAGGCATGGGCAATGACTTCATGACTAAAACATCAAAAGCAATGGCAACAAAAGCCAAAATTGACAAATGGGATCTAATTAAACTAAAGAGCTTCTGCACAGCAAAAGAAACTACCATCAGAGTGAACAGGCAACCTATAGAATGGGAGAAAATTTTTACAATCTACACATCTGACAAAGGGCTAATATCCAGAATCTACAAAGAACTTAAGCAAATTTACAAGAAAAAATCAAACAACCCCATCAAAAAGTGGGCAAAGGATATGAACAGACACTTCTCAAAAGAAGACATTTATGCAGCCAACAGACACATAAAAAAATGTTCATCATCACTGGCCATCAGAGAAATGCAAATCAAAACCATAGTGAGATACCATCTCACACCAGTTAGAATGGCGATCATTAAAAAGTCAGGAAACAACAGGTGCTGGAGAGGATGTGGAGAAATAGGAACTCTTTTACACTGTTGGTGGGACTGTAAACTAGTTCAACCATTGTGGAAGACAGTGTGGTGATTCATCAAGGATCTAGAACTAGAAATACCATTTGACCCAGCCATCCCATTACTGGGTATATACCCAAAGGAACATAAATCATGCTGCTATAAAGACACATGCACATGTATGTTTATTGTGGCACTATTAACAATAGCAAAGACTTGGAACCAACCCAAATGTCAATGACAGACTGGATTAAGAAAATGTGGCACATATACACCATGGAATACTAGGCAGCCATAAAAAAGGATGTGTTCATGTCCTTTGTAGGGACATGGATGAAGCTGGACACCATCATTCTGAGCAAACTATCACAAGGACAGAAAATGAAACACTGCATGTTCTCACTCATAGGTGGGAACTGAACAATGAGAACACTTCAACACAGGGTGGGGAACATCACACTCCGGGGCCTGTTGTGGGGTGGGGGGATGGGGGAGGGATAGCATTAGGAGATATACCTAATGTGAATGACAAGTTAATGGGTGCAGCACACCAACATGACACATGTGTACATATGTAACAAACCTGCACGTTGTGCACATGTACTCTAGAACTTAAAGTATAATAATAAAAAAAAGAATAAAATTATTCTTAATGTTCGACAATTACTTAAGATGGGGACATAAGGAATACAGAGACTTATATACATCAAGTTAATGAGGCATATAAAATGTTAATAATTCTCAAATCTGTAAGCTGCATCGATTTGATCAAAATTCTCATGTAGCACAACAGGAGAGTTGAGAATAATTCAAAAATCAATATTAAATGGAGAATGTGAAGTTGACTTTTCATTTGTGTGGGATCCCTTCCTTGCACTTTATACAAAAGACTATTGTTTGCCACATGTGTTACTATGAGAGGAATGTGCATCCTCAGACAAATGAAACAAAATATGAAAATTTTGTATTTCTGTGTGTAAAATATATGAATTTCAAACTTCCTCAGCCAGACAGTTTTTAATTCATTTTGTGCCATAATGCAGTTAAATTTAAATTTTATTATACTCTTGGCTGCCCATATCAATATAATATGCATTTAAAATTATACTTTTACTTACAAAATTAATTTAAATTAAGTAGCATTTCTCATTGTTAGAAAAAAGTCAAAACTTGTTTTTATATATAGGTGGTATAAATTTTTTCTTTTTCTTTCTTTCTTCTTTTTCTCTTTAGCTTTTACTGGCCTCAGGCAACATATATCCAGAGTGATAAGTAATTCTTAAAAGTGACAAATACTCGAGTAAATAAGGTAAATCATTTGAAATGAGAAACTGGGTTCAAAATTGGAATTATATATTATATTTTATATATAAATATTAAAGATAAATATACGATTTGTGGAAGATTGCATTTAAATGGAATATAGAGTGTAACAGATTTTCAACCTAAAATCACATCCTTATAACATACAATGCAAAAACTGTCAAATCCGCCAACAGGTATCAAGGTATTGAAGACCTTCTAGATATGTGCTATTTAATATGGTAGCCACTAGCTGTGTGTGGCTATTTAAGTTTAAATTAATTAAAATGAAATTTAAAAAGTTAGTTTCCTACTCACACTAGCCGCATCTCACTTGCTTAGTAGTATGCATGACTCTTGGCTATCATATTGTACAGTACAGATGTAGAACATTTGTGTTATCATAGAAAATTCTATCAGACCACAGTTATTTATGTTATTGTGAAAGGGATTTGCTAGGTAAAATAGTAAAAAAGACTATATTATGTTTTGAAGTTATTCTTGTTAATGTCTTTTCAATGATTATAAGCGTTTAGAGAATAGGATTTTTGTCTTACCAGAACCTTGTACGTGCTAGATGCTTAATACATACGAATACACTTATTTTTTAATACCCCAATGCTAATAATGAAGACAACCACAGCAGAAATGACAACAATACCATCATATATTTTCATATACTTTACATTTTATAAAGTGCTTTCATGTAAATTTTCTCATTTGAGTTTAAAAGCAGTTTCAGAAAGTTGTCAGTATTTCTTCCATTTTGCAGTTGAGAAGTCTGAAATTCAGGGAGGTGAAAGGACTTTTCTAGATAATAATAGCAATAATATGAATAGATAATGTTTATTGATCATTGATGTTTATTCAGGAATAGTTTAACATTTACTGACTTTATAAAGCTATTAACATTAGTAACTAATGTCTATTAAACCTTAATGAATTATGAACTTGGTAAAGCAATACTTGTAAATATTTTCACTTCATAGATGAGGAAACTGAGGCTTAGAAAAGTAAGATAACTTGCCCAAAAAGCCAGGATATGAACTCAGTAAGTCTATTATGCTTATATGTTGACTTAGATTCAAACTCTGGCTTTTCCTCTGCCTAGCTTTGGCTTTTGAAATCCAAAGGTTAACATGTGTCCGCTTGGTAATGTGGTCCTAATTCTACTATCTTGAAGAAAAGAAAATTTAACGGCTAGTATACATGTTAAATAATACAACAGAATATATTACACTGAATGCAGTTAACCTTGAGATGCTGTGTACAGATGCCATCTTGATGGGACAAACCAAAGCTACTGATCAAAGGAAAAGACACGTACCTCTATAGAGTCAGCCTTGCATTTGTTTGCAGCTGAAAACAATTAAGAGTTTCTGCTATAATTGAGCAAACTCTGACAATATGCTGTCAGCCAAAGATATAGAAAATGCACAACTAAGCCCGTCTCAACTTGGCATCAATAAGGAATAAAGCTCCAACTGAAAACAGATGCCTATATAATCATGGGTAAAACCTCCAGGTGTTTACATCATTTTAGGCCCAACATTTTGGAGACTGGATAATTTACGGGACTCCAACTTTGTGAGAAACGTGAGTGAGTTTTCTGATTCTCAGAGCTCAGGCAGAAATAATGCTACCCAGATGGAGGGCTGATGCACAATTTGAAGTATTGTCACGTTTGGGTCAATGGCTAAAAGAGTTTCTGCAAGCAGTCAGAACATGTTGTTGCACATCAATCAGATAAAAAGTTGCTGAATTTCAGCAAAATCCTGTTGGCCATGAAGGTGAAAACCATACCGTAAAATTTTTTGTCATCATCAACAGGACAAACGCTAAGCTTCTGTAGCACCTTGTGAGTGTGTGTGCGCATGTGCATGTGTGTGATGTATATTGTTACAAGGAAAAAATCACAAACGGAAGATAATGAATCTGTGGGTATGTATGTATATTGTCTGGATTTATTCAGTTGCAAATGTCAGAAACTCAGTTCAAGTCAGCTTAAATAAACACAAATTGGAATCAATTGGCTCATATAACTAGGATTTTTTCAAGGGGTCAAGTTATTTTTAGAAATGGTTGGACTGTGAGGTTAGATTGATGTCAGTAAGAATTTTTGTTTGTTTGTTTTCTCCATCTCTCAGAGCTGTACGCCTCTGTTGGACTCTTTCTCAGAAAGGTTCTTTTCTTTCTTTCTTTTTTTTGAGATGGAGCCTCCCTCTGTTGCCCAGCCTGGAGTGCAGTGGCTGGATCTCGGCTCACTGCAAGCTCCGCCTTCCAGGCTCACGCCATTCTCCTGCCTCAGCCTCCCAAGTAGCTGGGACTACAGGCGCCCGCCAACACGCCCGGCTAATTTGTCTTTTTGTATTTTTAGTAGAGACGGGGTTTCACCGTGTTAGCCAGGATGGTCTCAATCTCCTGACCTCGTGATCTGCCTGCCTCGGCCTCCCAAAGTGCTGGGATTACAGGCGTGAGCCACTGCGCCCGGCCGGAAAGGTTCTTTTCATACGGTCACAAAGCTATTCTTAACCACATCCTCTTAGTGGGTCCTTAGCCTCTATAATCCTAGAAGAGAAGCACTTTTTTTCCCCAATAGTCACAGAAAAACTTCCAAGGAGGGTTCTGATTAGTATGACTTTGGTCACCTGGCCATTTGTGACCAGAAGGATAGACAATGAGTGACCAGGCTCTGTCATGTGTCTTTCTCTGGAAGGAAAAGTAGAGGTCACCTCACTCAAACCAGGTAGTTTAAGAGGAGGGGAGAAATGGTTCCTGAAATGAAAAATGAGTTTCTGATGGCAACCAGAGAAACAGATGCCCACTACTTGAGTGTATGTGTGTGTATGCGTGTGTGTGTGTGTTGTGTTGTTTAAGACCAAACCCTAGCCAATGACCATCAGTGACATTAGCAAGACCCAATTCAAGTACTATTTATAACTTTGTTATAAATCTTATATTACTTTAGAAACTTTATGCTCAAACACAGTGTCCAATGTAAAAAGTAAGTGACTGATCTTGGGTTGATGCTGAGAAGTGCTAGATATGAAATTCAAATACCTTCATGAATTCACATGTGGCAAACATCAAAGTAAATTATCATTAAGTTTTATATGCTAATGACTTACAATAAATATTTGGCTTTGGTAAGATAAGGATTGGGTGGTCTAATATATTTCAATAAATATTTGTTGACTTATGAATGACTATGTAAGCAAAATCCTAATTAATTTTTCTCTATTTTCATGCTCTTAAAATACTTTATTTTTTTCATAATCTTCCAGATGTTTGCCAGCATAAAATAGAATTAAACCAATGAGTACTTGATAATAAATTTGACATTTTATGTGACTCCTATGAATTTCAGTTATTGAGCTAATGAGAAGAAAGACTTTTTTTTCCAAATGAGAATGGAATTCTTGGAGGATAGAATAAGGAATTCACTTTAATAATAAAATCTGAGCAAAGATAACTGCTAGTTATCTAAATGTCTAATTTTCTTTGATTCTGCAAAATAAGGATTATTTTGCAGACTTCTTCAAGCTAAATACATAAAATGTCATGCTAATTATACTTGAGATGTGAAATTTGATGTGATTGTAGGAGTCACTACAGCTTTATTCTGTACCATACTTCTTTCAAATGCAATCATAAAACCTTGAAAGATTTTCAATATTGGATACTATTTTAGAAATCAATAGAACCCAGAACCATGGGTCACTGGAGAAGAAAATTCATATCACATAATGATTTAGACTACTAAATTAAAAGGCAATAATGCTCACCCTTTAAAATACATAGTTTGTCATTAAAGAAAACAGCTAGTTTTATGGCACACAGCCATAGAATTCTATGCTGTTTAAAAAGTCTTTGTAACTATTATCTCTCTTATTCCTATTAAAAGAACATACCACAATGACTTTCCATGACACATCTGTTGTTTTAAATATTGTTCACTTAAAATTATCCTATGATCTGTAGCAAGACAAAGTTGTTAGTGTAAATTTTGTTATCCCAAGGGGTAAGTGAGCTTATAAGGCAGGATGTCTTCTAAAAGGTGGGAACATATTGTTTTCTTCAGGCAGCATCCACAGAGGCACTACATGGCTGTTATTCAGGGACTTCTGAAAGCTGACAGCCACATCTTTTCCACTTGACTCTGAGCTATCATCACACATCTGTATAGAACATCTCTAACAAAGCTGAGGGCCCCTCAGTTCCTTCTTACATGAGGAATATTCTGGTATGTCTTCCTGGTTCCTGTCTCTTCTTTCTAACTGCTGTTTTTATGGGCTGACCTGGCCGCTAACTTTCCACTTGTTTTTTCCTTTCAGCCCTTAGGTCTGATTATACAACTACCTCTGTGCTTCTATTCCTTTTACTCTTTTCAATGCCCCATGGCTTGTCACTAGAACTGTCCTTCATGGTAGATACTGGCCTTCGTAATTCATTAACAGCCGTTGAGTATTAATTATTTTCAGCTTAAAGCTATACCAAGTCTAGTCAAAGGAAGAGCTCAGGATAGAATTTAGGGACACTAAAAGTTCAAGAAGAGAGCTGCTAAGAAATAAAAGGGCAGTGGAAGGAAAGAAAGTTTTCATCACTGAGTTTTATAATCAGAGAAGTCTATAGACTCTGCAAAGGCATGGACAGAATCTGAAAGGATAGTTCAATTAAGAAGCTATGTTGAAAACCAATGTCAAAGACTAGTTTTAAGAGAACAAATGTGATAGGATCCCATTGGAGTGGTGCTACAGGTCATCAGAGCAGGGATTGACTTGCTCAGAGAGTCAGCCAGGATTGTGCCAGAACTCGAATTTTCATCTCAGCTGTTTCTAAAATCTGAATTGCGTCTATATGTGCTACCACCCTTTCTGCCCTCACTTCTCAAGAGGGTTCATAAGTCTTCTTTGACAGTACAATAATTCAACCAACAACGAATACATCTACTTATACTGGGAACCAACTGATATTCCTCTGTGCTGTTCTCACAGATATCATGAAGGGTAAAACATCAAATGCTGGCTAAACTCTACACAGACTATATCTTACTTTCCCCTAATTTACCCAATTAACTAACTGGTCAGGACAAACTGACCTGTTGACCTAGTGAACTGGTGCTGGCCCCTAGTGATCTATGTATTTGTATAGATGACCATAATGATTGGTTTTATATTGTGGTGCTCTTCATTAAATATTGGGATTACATTTGTTCCATGTTCTATGTCCTGGCATCCTTTTCAGTTTTGTGGCTCATCAAAGCTTAGTGACATTAGCTGATTCTCTAATTTTATATCCATCAATATGGTGTGCTAAGGCTATAAGACTTAGGGTGATATAATGTAGCTGATGTTTTCTTATTATTTCTTGATTCACTTTGATTTTATTCCTGTTAATTGGACAAAGAAGGCAAATGGAACTCAGGAGCTAAGGAGTTCTGATTTTTTAAAATGTCATCCAGCATCATTATACCATTGGCCACAAGTAGTGAGTATAATACCTCATCTTTGTACTAAAAAAAAGTTGAGGAGAAAACCAGATCTTTTGTCAAACTTGTCTTTTTTTCAGGTATCAAATCATTTGATGTTCAGTCATCTAAGAATTAGTCTTGCTTATCTGAGCTGCTGCCTTGAAAATGAGTAATGCTGTAAGAGGTAACTGAAAGAGAGTGACTGTTATCTTAATTTCAAAGACATTTTGCTGAACTCACATGCAAGCCTCATTTCTGAAAAAATGTGGTAAGCAACATAAAATGTCTACTAAATTTAAAAAATAAATTAATTAACAAATCATTATCTTTTGCTCTTTGGGATAATACAGGTTTCGTATCTTCATCTCTTTTCATTATAAAGTAACTAAGGTCCTATAAAATCAGAACCTGTGGCCATATCTCAAGCTATGTTATTATTATTTTTTTTTGTAGAGGCAGAAGACCATGGTGAATATTTCAAATATATTATTTATAATTTTTCCTTTTTTCTTTTCTTTTTCTGAGACAGAGTCTTGCTCTGTCGCCCAGGCTGGAGTACAATGGCATGATGTCAGCTCACTGCAACCTCCGACTCCAGGGTTCCAGCAATTCTCCTGCCTCAGCCTCCCAAGTAGCTGGGATTACAGGCGCCCACCACCATGCCCGGCTAATTTTTGTATTTTTTAGTAGAGATGGGGTTTCACCATGTTGGACAGGCTGGTCTCGAACTCCTGACCTCAGGTGATCCACCCACCTTGGCCTCCCAAAGTGCTGGGATTACAGGTGTGAGCCATTGCGCCTGGCCTGTGATTTTTATTTCTTAACTACAAGTAGTTACTTGCCAAAAGTCAGTCAAGACTACCTAATTTTTTCAGAAAACCTTCAATTAATTTGGATATCCAATTATGTCTGCATAATGGGTTTAAAAATATTTTGGGAAAACAGCTCTTTACAAAGTAGATGATTGGGGTGGAAGTGCTAAAAGGGTTATCTTAAACAATTCTATATAAATTTTTTTTTTTTTTTAATTTATTTATTATTATTATACTGTAAGTTGTAGGGTACATGTGCATAACGTGCAGGTTTGTTACATATGTATACTTGTGCCTTGTTGGTGTGCTGCACCCATCAACTCGTCATTTACATCAGGTATAACTCCCAATGCAATCCCTCCCCCCGCCCCCCTCCCCATGATAGGCCCCGGTGTGTGATGTTCCCCTTCCCGAGTCCAAGTGATCTCATTGTTCAGTTCCCACCTATGAGTGAGAACATGCGGTGTTTGGTTTTCTGTTCTTGTGATAGTTTGCTAAGAATGATGG
>NC_037683.1:40145652-40159687 GCF_003255815.1 Theropithecus gelada | reverse complement strand
GTCCGGCACTCCCCAGTGAGATGAACCCAGTACCTCAGTTGAAAATGCCGAAATCACGGGTCTTCTGTGTCGCTGGCGCTGGGAGTTGAAGACTGGAGCTGCTCCTATTCGGCCATCTTGCTCCGCCCCGAATTCTATATAAATTTAAAACAAATACTTAGCTGGCTTGAAAATGCAGAGTCAGAACATTCTAGGTGAAAAATATGAAAACAACACCTCTCATACTATGGACACTAAGGTCTATTTTCTGTTAATAGGGTAAAATATTATACAGAAAACAAAATATTACATGAGAAAGAAGGTTTATTTCCTGTTTGTAGAGTACCAAATACCCAGATCACTCCAGAACACGTTCTCCCAGCTGCCAAGAATGTTATGTGCTGATGGATGGCAGGTGTTCCTCTCCAGGAGCTTCCTCAGTCAAAGGGGGCCTTCTCTCCCAAGATTATCCCTCCACAGGGGTAGCCCATATCTAATAAAGGGTCAAGGTAGAGTTATGAGGATTGCCCATTACCTTAATTTCAGACAACCCTAAAGGGCCATTCTTTCTCGAGAGTTCCCTGTGGGATCAGCAAGGCCTCTGTTGTAACTGCATCACATATCATAGTTCAACTTTGCCCTCTGCCCAATTCTCATAGTTGTCATTCATGAAATTACCCTCCAAGGGGTGATTCATGCAAATCTCTGCTCTAGAGTATGTTTCCAGGGAGCCAAACTTATGACAGTTGTTACCAGAAATGGTTTTAGGGAGCCGAATCTATATCGCAGTTTCGGAGCAGGAAAACCTCATCACCAACAGTAGGTAGAGTACATGGTCCCTGGCATGCTGTAGTTCTGCAATTGCTAAAATTTTCATTGGGATGGTATAATACTGGAAGGGAATGCCTTGGTTGCTGCAATATCTCAGGCACTTGAGAGTTGTGTGGGAAACAGAAATTATGAGAATTATGGAATGGATCATGCTTCGTAATACTGATGCATTGGAGAAGACAACAAAAGGCTAAAGGTTAATCACCAAATGAAGACAAAGTAAATCAGAGGCCCTCCTTAGCAGTGTATATATAGAGATGTACCTTTTTTAGCTGAAAGAGCAGAAAATTCTGAGGCCCAAAACTTAAGAGTAGCAGAGTTCTCGAGAAATTTGAACTCTCTATTCCAACAAATCTTCTATGCCAAATTCAGGAGGACCTGATTGGAAAAATGTGGGACTCTGAGATTTGGAATGGGCTATCTGTATCATTTTACTCTATAAATTTGGAACTTCAGATCCTATTGAACCCTCTGGGCCTACAGAAACGACCAGCTCCTCTATGTTAAATGCTGATGATCCCTCTGGCTTAATGACAATGTGGAGGCCTCCACCTTGAAGGTCAATACATGTCCCCATAAGGAGACATGTATTGTTTGTTTGCTCTGTAGAAATCTTTCACTGGTGTCTTTTTGTCAATTTCTCAATATATTTCCAACATATTTTCCTTTAAATATATTTTGAGGCAACATTATTTGACACATAAAGTTTAATTATAGATATATCATTTTCTTCTTATATCAGCAGCTTGGAGAGGTTGTGCCTCGCCATCATAGCTCTTCTTTATTTAGGTAAGCAATAAAATCAGCTTTGTGCTTTTTAAATTTCAGGTATTAAGTCTTGAGCTCATCCTTTCAAAATACTTAATTCATTAGGTTGTTTTGAAGGTTAAAGTCAAAGAACTAAACAAATAATAGCTGTTTTTGTTTTCCATGCTATTTTGTTTAGTACATAAATGTTCAACATGGCCTTTTACCTTTTATCAATATAAAATGCTATATTTTCCCCTTCAGAGCTTGAATTTTATTTTATTTATCTAAATTTTTAAAGATTATTTATTTATTTATTTTAGAGACACGGTATTGCTCTGTTGTTCAGGCTGGTGCAGTGGTGTGATCACAGCTCACTCAAACTCCTGGGCTTATGTGATCCTCTTGCCCCAGCCTCTTGAGTAGCTGGGACTATAGGCTCATGCCACCACTTCTGGCTATTTTTTTTAAACATTATTTTTTAAGAGATGAGGTCTTGCTATGTTCACCAGGCTGGTTGCAAACTATTTTGTTTTATATTAGCATTACAACCCTTCCCTTCTTGAAATTTCTTGAGAAATGTTTTGAGTTTTGCCAATTTGTGGGCCTTTAATTTCTTTGTGTTTATTGTTTCTGGTCAGAGGACTCCTCAAGGCAGAGATTCAGTTTCATAAGTAGTATCTTAAAAACATTCGTCATTATTAGAAATAATTATTTATTGTGTTCATGGCTAATTTCGGGTGCTGCTAGGGTATTAATTCAGTTCACATCATTATTAGAAATCTTTTAAATATCCAAAGCCCCGGACTTCAATATTTTAACTTAGATACTTACATAGGGTACAAAAATAATGGGGTGAGAAGTTAGCATATAGTGGCTGCAGTAGGAAGCAGTTAAGGGCTGGTATAGACTCTATAATTATGTCTCTGAACTATAATATTCTATAGACCTGGGACCTCACTGACCAGAGTTTTGGGTCTACCTACATTTGGTTTAAGACCAAACAGGACTACATTGTATCTGAAAGCCAAAAAGACCATCTGCCCTATGATTTTTGCTACTCAATAAGTGGGTCTTTTTCTCCTTGAAATAATCTGCATATGAAAGCAAACAGCGGTCTGAGAATTAGTTGGTAAGTATACAGACTCAGAAATGAGTTAGATGTGCAGGTCAAGGCATGTCTAAACCTATAATCATGGTCCAGTTTGGATATGAACCTTTTATTCATACTGATACTGGTGATAAGCTCCCAAAATACCCCCCTCCCCATTTTCAGTATTTAAAGATAATAAGATAACCACTCTCTGCTTTTTTTTTCTGAGTCACATCAAACTACTTCCTAGTTCCTTGGGTGAGTTTGTATTTTATTTTAGACAGAAAGGATGATTTTTATTTTGTCATACATATTCTATAGTCCTTTTTATTAATAAGAAGATAGGCTAGAGCAGGGTTTCTCAACCTGGGCATTACTGACATTTTGGACCAGATAATTCTTTGTTATTGAAACTGTGGCTCCAAAACCTTTATGGCAGATGTGATATTGCTTCTTTCTGGCACTTCCCCCAGTTTAGAAGAAAAGATAACAGGTAGTAATTATGTCATACCATGAAGTGCTGGAGAAGGTAGGAGGCTTCCCACTGTTTTGAGCCCTCAGGAAAAGTGCCGGGGTCAAAAACACAGTTACTAACCATTGGTTTTAACTCCAGTTTCACTGTAGGAACTTGGATGAGTGCTGAGTCTCCTGGTATTTTCAGTTCAGTCATTTGTCGTATGTTTGATCTCTAAAGTTACTTCTAGTAATGTGAATTATTCACCATTATGTCCTCAGTATCTCCCATATTGTCTGGTTTATGGGAGTCACTAGATAACATTTGTTGAATAAATGAATATTCTGAATGTTCTGTGAGTCTAAGATTGCACTTTCATTGGCATTCAAAATTATGTTTGTCTTATCCAACACTAAATCCCCAGAACTTTCCACACTTAGAGGAACATTTTAAGGAGTTAGTAAACATTTATCTGATAAAAGCATGAACAAACATCATATGATTTTTTTTTTTTTTTTTTTTTTTTTGAGACGGAGTCTTGCTCTGTCGCCCAGGCTGGAGTGCAGTGGCCGGATCTCAGCTCACTGCAAACTCCGCCTCCCGGGTTCACGCCATTCTCCTGCCTCAGCCTCCCGAGCAGCTGGGACTACAGGCGCTCGCCACCTCGCCCGGCTAGTTTTTTTGTATTTTTTAGTAGAGACGGGGTTTCACCGTGTTAGCCAGGATGGTCTCGATCTCCTGACCTCGTGATCCGCCCATCTCGGCCTCCCAAAGTGCTGGGATTACAGGCTTGAGCCACCGCGCCCGGCCTGATTTTTTAGATTATAAGATCACTAACAACAAATACAAATTCCAAAGCTTTGCCATATTACTTTTATTCAAAACTACTCTCAGTGTAGGATATAGGAATACTACAATAATGTATCCCAGCCCAAGTTACGGTATTTTAACACACATTTGTCCAGAAAGTGAGTGATTCTTGCAGTGAATTAGGATTTGTCCAGGCAAGTTTTTACCTGTCATCCTCTTTTGAACAGCTGTGGTTTTTCAAAGACAGCTTTCTTGGCTTTGAGGAGAGCCTCAGTTAGAAACTGGCCAAATTTTGGTTCCCTTGAAGTCAAGATGACACAGAAAGATACAGAGAAAATAATTTTAGGCTTTGACACTGGGGCGACTTAGGTTTCAGGTCCAGTTCTGCTGCCCACTTGGTATGTGTGTTTGGGGAAGTTTCATCCAGCATGAGCCTCAGTTTTTCCTCTGTTAACTAGGGATCAATAATACTTGCCTCATTTACTTGTCAAGATTAAATGAATGAACACACTCGATAGCTGTCAATATCCATTCCTTTCAAAATAATTTATAGTTTTACTTTGTGATTCATAATGGATGTGTTCCCAAAATTTGTGTGTACACATGAACATATACATGTGCACCCACATGTGAAATATATTTTTAAAAATTATATTTAATTTGACATAAAACAGATAAATTTTCTTTATAAAGGAATCCTGTTGTCACTCTTTTTGAAATAGGAGTAGGATGCCCCTAGTTTGTTTTATTTGAAATTTTAGGGTTGGGTACAATTGGTTCTGCAGCATGAATTCTCAGTCTTCTGCATTATCAAATAATCACTTTATGTTTGTATTCACTTTAAACTGAAATAAATACAGCTTCTTGGTCTCCAATGAATTCTGGTCCCCAGACCTTTTGGTTATACATATTAAAACAAGGCAGTATATCATAGTGGTTAAGATTACTGGAAGCAGACTGCCTGGGCTCTTGGCTAGCTCTGGTCTTTACCAACTATGTGGCTCTGGGAAACTCTTAACCTTGTTTACTTCCTTTTCTAATGTGCAGAATGGGGATAATAATAGTACCTATCTTATGTTGTTTTTGTAAGAATTGAAAGACCTGATATCTGTAGGTGTCTTGCATGTGATTGGTGGTAAAGAAAATTTATTTATTTCCAAAACCTATCCTAGAGCTTATGCTTATAAACTGTTAGAGGCAGAGCTAGTAGAGGGCATGCAGAAGCCTAGATTTTGGCAGTTTCTACCCCTTTATTTTTTCAATTTACGCAGCACACTCTTCACAAAACAGTTGTTTAAAATGGGGCTCTCCTTAGTGTTTTTGAGATTCTCTGGTATATATTTAATTCTATTGCTCTTCCTAAGTGCTTCCAATGCACTTAAATGGCTTCACAGTTGAATTTTTCTCTCATCTGTTGTGGAATTCACTAAAGATAGTGTACAGCTATAAATAAGCCTACCCATGCAACCGTAACCATGGCAACTACCAGCCTTCAAACAGGGAGAGTGGGGCTTACAAGCTGGTCTCAACTTTACAACAGCCCGATACATCCCCTTTCAAATTAGGCAGCTCAGGACTGTGCTTTGCACACAACACAGCCACTCGTTGCTTTCCACAAAGTCTCTATCGTTTACTTCAATCGAATACAATTCATTTCTGACTTTCACACCTTCTTTGAAAGCACTGTACTGGATTCTGTGGGGGATAATAAAAATGACTTAAGCCAAGTCCTCCCACCAACATACAGTGGGGTCTTCCTAACATCTATGTTTCTCAGGTTACTCTTTTGCTGAAAACTCTTCAATGCCTCCCTGGTAGATATAGAATCCATCTCTTGCCTACATTTTCTTCTTTTGAAAGACAGGGTCTGGCTGTGGTACCCAGGCTGGAGTGCAGTAGTGCAATCATAGCTCACTCTTGCCTACTGTATTCCTCATTTTCCTTCCTATGACAGCCTAAACTCCAGGCTTCTTCTGAAAATTGTGTGCTTTCCAATGGTGTTCTCTCTCTCTCTCTTTCTCTCTCTCTCTCTTTCTGAAATTCTGTCCAGACTCCCTTATTGGCTTTGCAAGCCTTTAATTTTTCTCTGGTCCAAACTCAAGTGCTTCACCCTGTTAACTTTTCTGCTATGGTGTGGTTTTAAGATGAGTTTAATTTGCATAGAAGCCAATCAGTTTTTCCTTGTTCATATGAATTGTTCGATGGAATTAAGCACCTACCTCACTGGGTACTAGAAAATTAAAAACAGTAACAAAACAAAACAACAAGCAAAAATCCGAATCTCATTTATCAAAAAAGACTATGTAGAGACAGCAAATGGCAGTTGGCTCATTATTCCTTGCATCAGTGTAAAAGATGCTCGTGACTGGATTTTTGTCTTTGAATGAAGAGGCCAGTGAGAGTTGTGATTGCAGGTATTTGGTAAAACGTAACTATTGATGTGGTAGACATTTATAAAGTAGAATTTATAGAACTTGACGGATTATAAATGGGAGATAAAGGAAAGAGAGAAGCTGACTGTAAAGTCCAGATAACTGAGGGAGTAGTGATGCCATCTGTTGAGACAGGAAGCAGGGGAAGTATTAATATATCTGGAAGGTGGAGTTATGCTTGATTTTTGACACATTATATCTGATGTATCATTAGAACATACATGTCTAGTACACAGTTGGGAATGCCTGCTTAGACCTCAGGAGCAACTCAGAACTAGAGAAGTCGATGAGAAAATCATCAACATATAGATGGAAATATATAGCGATGGCATGAACAAAACTGCTTGAGGAGAGTGAGATTGAGGAGAGACATTCACATTCAATAAGGAAACTTCAGAGAAGGAGACTCAGGAGTCCCTGAGAGATGGGCAATGGAAGTGCTAAGGACCCAGGCCAGGTGCAAAGACTTGCCTTGAGTAGGAGAATAGTCTCCCTTTGAACCATATGAGATGGGGAGTGGGGTTACATGGGAATAGCATAGCCAGTGTCTTTTATCCTCTCTGAACAAAGTAGGAGTCAAGGGCATCTTTGGCGGGTGAAGGTATGGAGGCAGGAATGCCACCTTGATAAGAATATAATTGGAAGGTCTGCTGTGGGAAGTGATTTAGGGAAGGGAGAACATAACTAGGACTGAGTTACAGCAGCTGAAGTTGGATAATTCATCTCAAGGTGGAGTCCATCACTGCATTTGTGTTCTTTCCTTGAGTGGGATTTAGTAGCTGGGAGTGGGAATAAAAATGAATAAAAAGGAGGAGATGACCTCCAATCCCATTACTTTTCCTCTTGCTTGCTCCACATTTTGCCCTCTTTCCTGTTCCTTGAATACAGCTGGAATACCAGATGTCCCACCTGCAGGAATGTTTCCGGAAACCTAACTGCTTGGTTTATTTCCTGCCTGTCATTGTTCGTATCTTACCTTCTCCATGAGGTTTACCTGACCATCCTGTTTAATATTTTAACTTCAACTTTCTGCATTTCTGATCTCCCATCCTCTCTACCCATTCTTTTAGCCATCACACTTGCCTCCTAACATATTAAATAATTTACTCATTTATCATATTTACTGTTTATTCTCTATCTCCCTTCACTGGTAAGTGAGCTCCACGAGGACAGAAATCTTTTTGATGTATCCTAAATGGTCAGAACAGTACCTGGCACATAATAGTAGTTCAATTAAGTATTTGTTGAATAAAATTAGGGTGACTGAAGAAATGTGGGTATCAGTGAAGGCATATATTGGTTACTAGTTTTGGTTGAACCACAAACAGAAAATCCATATGAAAACTGAACTTTTTACTGTTATCTTTTTGATTTAATTTATAACAACTTTCTTAGGTTATAAAATTAAATAATGCCCTATCCCTCTTCAGATACCCCCTTCTCCATCTCCCTCCATATACAGTTGTAGTTATAACCTACTCTGTTAGATCACTCACTCACATCTAAGAATAAAATCATCTCAATATGATGTTTTTCATACAGGCATTTTTCCTTCTGAATTTCTCTCTTTCACTCTTTCCTTATCTATCTAGACCACTGTTAATTCCAGTGGTCTAGAAGTGTTTGGAAGTTGGAGGAAGTATTTTGTTGTTGGTGGCAGTAGTGGGGAAGACCATGATCACAGCATAGGAAGAACTTCCTCTTCTACCTTTATGTGAAATGGCACCTTTTTTCTGCCACTCTTCTCTATAGAGTGCTGATGCTTACCCTAGAAAAAGATTCCTGTTTTTGCCCAACGAGTTCTAGATAATTAGGTAACTGAACTCAATTGCAAGATTCAATAAACTGTTTTAACGTTTCATGGAGTTATTCTACACATTTACCTAAAAAGCAGTCTTGGGATTGCTAGATTTTATTATTTGTTTTTCCCTATATTTGAAGATCTGGTAAAAGTGATAAAACTAACTTTACAGCAGGCATTTTTTTTAACTTAAAAAGATTAGTGACTTTAAGTCAGATTGAGATGGTGTGGAGGTGGCTCTTCTCAGAGGAGCAAAGCAGGATTTCCTGCCCTTTCCCAACAGGGGAGGACTCTGCTTCTTACTCACACAGAGTCTGGGGCTTAGGAGGTCAGCTCTCATTTTTCTCTCAACCTCAAACTTAGGCAGGCCCTGCTTGTCTTTACTGCAGGGACAATCTTTTTCAGGTTTCCTCTCCTGCCCCTAATCTTTTTCATAAATATTCAATGGAAATTAGTGAAAAGATTTTGTGGATGGGTGAGAATTCCCCTTGTCTAGGGCCCCCAGTCATTCTAAACTGTTGTGCCAACCCAAACTCATCATTTAACATTTTATTAAAGACTCAGATGTTTTATTCTTGCCAACTTCTGTGGTGTCTACCTCCTACCTCCACATCTCTGCTGAAGATGAGATAGCTGTGGGATTCATTTCTTCTCAGAGGGTGTTGCCATCTTTTTGGATTTTAGTGCAGTAGGTTACGTTGCAACCTCAATTCTCTGTGGAGACTAGACGTTTTAATAGGCTATCAGACTTGTTCTTATTGTTAGGGTAGGAGCGACTTTCTCTGCTGACTTTTTGCATCCTAGGTGGAAGATAGAAGATACTTTTAATATCTGGATGAATTATATGGTTCTTTTCCCAATCTGTTTGGCTATTCTTAAATCTCTTGGTTTTCTGCTCATATTTTAAAGACTGTTAAACATTTCTTTAAGCATGTAAGACATAGATATTTTGTGTTCTGTGTCTAGGAATACCATTGTCTAGAATTTTTACTGGTCGGATTTTGCTTATTATTGTTTTGGATGCTTTCAGTGGTTGTTCCTTGGGTTCTTGTGTGTTTTGGGGTTTTTGACTGTGAACTCATGTTCTTTGGAACTTTATCTATGGGAATTTTCTGAAGACTAAGATTGCACTTACATTCTGTTAGAAAGAATTTGTGTTTACTATTCCATGGAGCAGAGCCAACTATTTTGTATCAAATTATCTGCCTGAGTTTTTTCAGACCACACTGGTAGCATGTGTGGTAGGTTGTATCTATGAATTCTCAGGGATGGTATTTTTTTTTTCTCCACCCAGCACCAGGGCCAAGACAATTTGGTTTCTGAATAATGCTGTTTTGCAAGATGGATTTATTCACATGCACCATTATATGTACGATGAAAATCTTAGATGTTCCAGCTTTATTTGGGGCCTTGTGGAGGAGGGATTTGCCTATTTTACACAGACCTGTGACTTTTTCTGTCTTCTCAGTGCCCTGTATAGCCATCAAAAGAGATATAGTTCTTCACAAAAAACTTAAGAAAAAATTACTTTTTTGCTTGGTTTCCTACCAAGATTCCTTTTACATCTTAATGTGACTTCTGTAGATTCTTTACATTTGTATCTGCTCTGTAATAAATTATTATTAATTTTAAAATTTAATTTAATGTTAAGTTCTGGAATACATATGCAGGATATGCAGGTTTGTTACATAGGTAAACGTGTGCCATGGTGGTTTGCTGCACCTATGAACCCATCACCTAAGTATTAAGTCCCGCATGCATTAGCTATTTATCCTGATGCTCTCCCTCCCCCCATCCCCCAACCCAGACAGGTCCCAGTGTGTGTTGTTCCCCTTCCTGTGTCCATGTGTTCTCATTGTTCAGCTCCTACTTATAAGTGAGACCATGCAGTGTTTGGTTTTCTGTTCCTGTGTAGTTTGCTGAAGATAATGGCCTTAAAAAAATCAAGAAATCTCCTCCTTTAATAGGCTGAAAAGAACAAAATAGATTTTCCTTTTTATTTTTTTAATTGATAAATAAAAATTATATATATTTATTGTGTACAACATGTTGCTTTGAAATATGTACGCATTGTGGAATGGGTAAATTGAGCTAATTAGTATATGCATTACTTCACATACTCATCTTTTTTATTGTTATTAATAACACTTAAAAACCTACTCTCTTATTGATTTTTTTTGTTTGTTTGTTTGAGATAGGGGTCTCACTTCATCACCCAGGCTGGAGTGTAGTGGTGCAATGATAACTTACTGTAACCTGAAATTCATGAGCTCAAGTGATCCTCCTGCCTCAGCCTCCTGAATAGCTCTGACTACAGATATGTGGCACCCTACTTAGCTAATTTTTATCTTATTTTTTGTAGATATAAGGTCTTACTATGTTGTCAAGGCTAGTCTTGAATTACTGAGCTTAAGCTATCTTCCTGCCTCAGCTATCCAAAGTGTTGGGATTATAGGCA
Organism: Theropithecus gelada; assembly: GCF_003255815.1. NCBI lineage: Eukaryota > Metazoa > Chordata > Mammalia > Primates > Cercopithecidae > Theropithecus > Theropithecus gelada. Next base: position 40,149,082 of record NC_037683.1, on the reverse strand, counting down.
TGAGCCATCACACCGAGCCTCTTACTGATTTCTGAGAATACAATGCATTGTTATTAATTATAGTCACCATGTTGTATATCTCTTGAACTTATTTCTCCTAATTGAAATTTTGTATTCTTTGCACAACATCTGTCCACTCCCCTCTTCCCAGCCCCTGGTCACCACTATCATCAACTCTCTGCTTCTACAAGTCCAACTTTTTAAGATTCCACATTTAAGTGAAGCTTGATGTTTGTCTTTCTGTGACTGCTTATTTCATTTAACATAATGTCCTCCTGGTTCATCCATGTTGTTGCAAATTATAGGATTTCCTTCTTTTTAATTGCTGAATAATATTCTATTGTGTATATATACCTCATTTTCTTTATCCATTTGTTGGTTGATGAACACTTAGGTTGATTCCATAATGCAGCAATTGTGAATAGTGCTGCAGTAAACATAGTAAAAAATAGTGCTGCAAGCACTGCAGAGAGTACAGACATTTCTTTGACAAATTGATTTCATTTCCCTTCAATATATACCCAGTAGTGGGATTGCTAAATCATATGATAATTCTACTTTTAATTTTTTGAGAAACTTCATACTGTTTTCCATAATGACTGTACTAATTTAAGTTTCCACCAACAGTGTGCAGGAGTTCCCTTTTCTCCATGTCCTTGACAACACTTATTGTCTTTTTTCTTTTTGATGACAGCCATTCTAACATGTGTGAGGTGATATCTCATTGTGATTTAATTTGCATTTCTCTAATGATTATTGATGTTGAACATTTTTTTCCATATGTCTGTTGGCCATTTCTGTGTATTATGATGCAATTTCTGAAAACTTCACAAGCATGCAAAATCCTGTAATATGGTGTCTTTAAAGAGGTTCATGAAAGGGTGGAAAGGGCCCTGAAAAGCACTCTTGAATACAGGTTTCTGATAACTTTAGAATCATATCATTTGGACTAGATAAGAATTCCTAGAACTTTAATAAAAAGACTGGTTTATAAAACCGCTAACTCAAACAGAACAAAAATTAATTGAATACCAAGAAAATACTTTGCCAGATTTTAACGCTAAATCAGTCAATACTGAATTGTTTAGATATACAATTTGAATGAACTCCATAGTCTAAGTGAAATTGCCTATGGTAACTCATCAGTTGTCAGTGCTATGCACCTAAATTGGAGAAACTGGTGTTCAAGAGGACATAAGTCCAATCTTAAGCATGGAGAACCAGGATGGCTGCCTTGTCCTTCCTGAGTCCTTAAAGCTTTTTTTTTTTTTTTTTTAAATTACAAGTTTTGCATTCATGAGTCATCAAGAAAAAGATAAAATGATCCAAATTAAATATTATATTGGTGTGGTGACTTCTAAATTGCTAAAATAGTTTATGATCAACATGTGGTTTTGTCAAGCCGATATTCCTAAAAAGACAATCAAAACTTCAGGTACATTTCACTACCTGATGGGCCTTTTAAACATTTATAGAGGGATTTCATCCAATTGTCATTTTTAATGCATGTTTTTCAGTTGTATAAAAGCTTTCCCATGCAAGAGGGCTGATGTTATAACAGTAGCTCATTATGCTAAAGTGTATTTTCACCAGCTAAAGAAAGCTTTTCATGGTTCACTGACTGAGGACAATCAATCCCTTTACAATCCAGAACCCAAAGATTAGATCTGAGAACATCAGAGAAAGACTGCTCTTGTCATCCACACTGCAGCAAAACTTCAGGATCTTGAACCTTGGGTTCATAATCTCACAACTCAGAAGGATCCTTCCACACTCCTGGAATGTATACCCATTGGAAACCGTAAGGTAAAGCTAACCAGGGAAATTTCTTCCCAGAAGAAGATAGCATCCTTAATGAAAACAGCTTTTCCCCCCAAGATCATGGGTCAAGGTTTCTCTACTATCATGAGACTCTTACTCTTTTCTATTGCTTATGCCTCTATAAACAATAGAAGTGTAAAGGGAGTCTGTTGTGTGTACTCATGGGGTATACTTTTACTTGTGAAGGATTTTGCAGCCAACCTGATACATTTGATAAACTTGTGCCCTGATAGATGAAAGATGAAGGCTCAATGTAGGTGAGAAATTTTAACGGTACATATATTGTCTCATACTCAGTCAGAAATAGAACATTGGTTCATTCCTCTTAACCCACATCATAGGTTAAAAAGAACATTGCCAGGAGGTCTTTACTATTCTGGAAGAGCATCACTTTTTTTTTTTTTTAATACTTTAAGTTCTAGGGTACATGTGCACAATGTGCAGGTTTATTACATACGTATACATGTGCCATGTTGGTGTCCTTTTGCCATGGTTTGGAGTAAATGAGGCAATGATTAGAAATTTATCCCTCATGATAGGCTCTATAGCAGATTCTACTATAAAGGCTATGGTTACACAACAGACTTTAAATTCTCTTGTGAAAGTTATGTTAAATAATAGAATTGCTCTAGATTACTTACTGGCTAAAAAGAGAAGTATCTGTGCAGCTGCTGGCACTTGTTGCCCATGGAGAAATACATCACATCAGGCATTATGGTGATTCAGTAGTAGGGGATTAAAGAAGAGACTGCTTAGTTAAAGTGAGTAGACTCTTTATCTAGCTCATTTTTTGATGTATTTGATTTTAGGTGGTTTGGTTTATGGAGCCCTGGCTAAGGAGCATACTCCAAACTCTTGATATTATCCTTTAGATAGTGATAATAGTAGTCTCCCTGGTGCACTGTATTCTCTCAAAAGTTTTAAATGCTTGCATGCAGCCATTTACAGAATGTCAAGTGGTCTCTCTTCAACTGGAATGACAAGACCTGAAAGAAATGTGTGACCACGAGGGCACCATAATCTGTAAATGACGTGCTAAGACCAGAAACCCAAAATGATGGTAACTGAGAGAGGCGCTAAGGCCCCAAATTTTGGTCATACTCTCACCTAAGTGAGAACCTGACCAAAAGCGGGGAATTTTTTTTTTTTTTTTTTTTATACTTTAAGTTCTAGGGTACATGTGCATAACGTGCAGGTTTGTTACATATGTATACTTGTGCCATGTTGGTGTGCTGCACTCATCAACTCATCAGCACCCATCAACTCGTCATTTACATCAGGTATAACTCCCAATGCAATCCCTCCCCTCTCCCCCATCCCCGTGATATGCCCCAGTGTGTGATGTTCCCCTTCACGAGTCCAGGTGATCTCATTGTTCAGTTCCCACCTATGAGTGAGAACATGCGGTGTTTGGTTTTCTGTTCTTGTGATAGTTTGCTGAGAATGATGGTTTCCAGCTGCATCCATGTCCCTACAAAGGACACAAACTCATCCATTTTTATCGCTGCATAGTATTCCATGGTGTATATGTGCCACATTTTCTTAATCCAGTCTGTCACTGATGGACATTTGGGTTGATTCCAAGTCTTTGCTATTGTGAATAGTGCCG